>NC_048303.1:18849576-19088497 GCF_013100865.1 Trachemys scripta elegans | reverse complement strand
CGGCCCAGGCTGGCCCCCCGGCGGCTCCAGCCTGGGTCGCACCTCCGACCTCCCCTCACCAATCCCCCCCCCTTACCTGCTTCAGGCTTCCCGCGAATTAAATGTTCGCGGGAAGCAGGGGAGGGGGCGGAGACTTTGGGAGGGGGCGGAGTTGGGTGGGGGGCGTGGGCGGGGCTGGGGGCGGGGCCGGGGACCCGGGGAGTGTCCTCCATTTGGAGGCACAAAATATGGTAACCCTACTCATTCAGAACCGGAAGTACACAATCAGGCAGCAGAGACAACAACAACAACAAAAGCAAATACAGTAGAGTACTGTGTTAAACCTAAACTGTTAAAAAAAAAAAAAGGAAGGTTTTTTTAAAAAAGATTTGACAAGGTAAGGAAGCTATTTCTGTGAATGTTTCATTTATATTAAGACGGTTAAAAGCAGCATTTTTCTTCTGCTTTTCTTTCTTCAAAGCTGTATTAAGTCAAGGTTTAATTGTAAACTTTTGAAAGAACAGCAGCACCGTTTTGTTCAGAGTTACGAACATTTCAGAGTTATGAACAACCTCCATTCGTAATTCTGAGATTCTACTGTATTTGGAAAACTCAAAGGAAACAGGAATATTGTATGAGATGGGGAAGCATTGTCATGTTTAGAAGGGTGGCAGAGAAGTACCCTTAGACAAGTCCCATTCCTCCTTTAAACCCTTTGTTGAGTCCTGCCGTAGCCAGTTCTCAAGTGTTCTGGGATGCAACATAGGGTGAGGTGTATCTAGAGCCAGAGTATGTGAGAATTGACATGGTAGGGGTGTGCGTAGTTGAGAAACAATGCCACCATGCAGCAGATCTTTCAAAATTATGGCATGGGAGGTTTGAATGTTCAACAGGGCAGAGAGTGCAATCAGCGGAGGACGTCACTGGGGAACGGATGGACTTCCTGGTTCAAGAGAGACACCCCTTAGAAATGACATGCAGGAGCACCCATAAGTTCAGACGCCATCTGGAATAAGTATCCATCCCATCCTATAAGATATTTTTCCAACTGAACCCCCCAAACCTTTTGCCCACTACTAGTGCTGATGCCAGTGTTCTTTGAGACATTCTTTAAATCATTAATATGGCATAAGAATTCCATCCGGTATAAGTTACCTACCCTATGGTATTGAACATATCATATTCTAGCTCAATTGCTGTAGGGACTAAGGGAAGCACAGTAGCCAAGGATAAAAGATATCAGATATATTTAGGATATAGAGGTGAAATACACCGCTACCTCGATATAACGCGACCCAATATAACACGAATTTGGATATAACGTGGTAAAGCAGTGCTCCAGGGAGGCGGGGCTGTGCACTCCGGTGCATCAAAGCAAGTTCAATATAACGCAGTTTCACCTATAATGCGGTAAGATTTTTTGGCTCCCAAGGACAGCGTTATATCGAGGTAGAGGTGTATAAATATTAACTAATGTTTTAACATAGACCTACAGCACCCTCTGCTTCTCCTGTGGGAAGAATACTCCAACCAATGGAAGAATGTGGAGGAAACCTACCATGCCTCTTCCACAGGTTATCCTCATGGGAGATAATGATCTGAGTCTTACTGCTTATGTGTGTGTGGAGAAGGGAATTGGTGTCTACAAACAACAGCACCTCTTCCTGGCACCACTGAGCATGCATATACATTGAAACAGGAAATAAAACAAGCAGTCTTCCCTCCACTACCTTTCTCCTTGACAATAATGGATAAGTGGAAATAGAGGATCCATTCCATCCTGCTGCATAGGCCATGGTAATAACCAGTTATCAGAGCTTTGCTTCAACAATACAAACGTCAAATAGATACTACTTTTTAAAGCTTGAACTAGGGCAAAACTGGATGCCTGTGGAATGGCATATTTATCCTTTCAGTTCTAGAACTAAGGTTAGCATCCAACCCTGGTTAGTAGGGACTGAATGTTATTACCATCTGTTGGCCATTTGGTGGCCTATATGAAATGAGTGTGAGGGTCTCAGGTCTGTTCCCAGTGGGCCGATGCTCAGATACCATGCTCATCCACAGGTTATTAATACAGATATAGACAGGGTTAAAAAATAATCACCATCACACTTCACACTGATTGGCATCTGTTTGGCAGGTTCATCCAACAAGCCAAGGATTTAATGGGACATGGATATTGACCTGTCCCTTCATCGCTAGCAATGGTGCCCTTATGTCACAGCTGAGCAGGGGCGGCCCATCCATATAGGTGAACTAGGCGGTCACCTACGGTGCCAAGTTAAATGGGGTGCCAAATTAGAGGAAAAAAATAAAATGAAAAAAAAATTTAAAAAGATGAAAAAAAATACAAATAAAATAACGAAGATGTCATTATTTAAATTCCCGTGCGCGTACAGAGGAAATATTAATTATAATTCATTTCTCTACATTTCTGATAATTTATTAATATGTCAAATCTTTTATTTACTACAAAAATGAATAATATTTCAGTAAAAAGAACAGGAGTACTTGTGGCACCTTAGAGACTAACAAATTTATTAGAGCATAAGCTTTCGTGGGCTGCTGTTCTTTTTGAGGATACAGACTAACATGGCTGCTACTCTGAAACCTAATATTTCAGTTAATTTTTTTTTCAATTTGCGATGTAGGGTCAAGATCACCCACTCCGTAATTTTGATAAGCAATAACTCAGCCACAATTAAACACATACGCCAGCGGCAAGAACCGCAATGCTAGTGACACCTAACTCGAATATACATTAAGGTTGCATAGCCGGAAATTCATGTAGAGTGGAGATATCGCGAGTTGATATATGTCAAATGGTCATTTTAACACACGTCGCAGGTAGATGTTTAAGAATCAAGCGAATACTGTGGAAAATTGTGTTTCTTGGTGCCAAAGAACAAAGAATAATGTCTTTTCAGCATTATAAATCCAAAATATTAGTATCTTTAAGTGTTATTAAACTTAGCGTTATCATCTGGCTGTATAATTATGAACTTTTCTTTGATATAACTGGTTCACATGTAATAAATAAGGCCCATAAAAGAAAAGTAACAGCATTAACGCTTAATAGACTATGAAAGTGATGATGTCACCCTCCAAGCGGGTAACCGTGAGGAAGGGGATTATTTTCCAAACAACCGGTGTCGGGTTATAACGTCGAAAAAGGTCATTTTGTTTCCTTGTAAACGCTGTAACTAACCATTTTAATAGGTAAGTGAGTGTATGTTACTAATCACTGAACCTTTAAGCAGTGAAAAGATGTGTTGGGATGGCTGCAATGTGGTTTAAATCGCCAACCATGTGGTGGGTGTGTCAGCCATCCTTAACCCCATAATGCTTGCAGTCGGGAGCACAGTACATAACAATATTCAAATGCCCCATGGCAGAAAGAGGAAAAAGAAAACCCTCAGGAGCTGAGTATGGAATATGGACCTGAACAAGTTAATGAATTTCCCTTCCCTAAAGATGGAAATAAAAGAAAATTCTCTGCTCAGCATTACAAGAGGAAACTCATTAATGAGGAAGAAATTCATCAAAACTGGATACAATATTCAGTGTCAAAGGACTCTGTACTTTGCTTTTGCTGCAAGTTGTTTAGAAATCAGGCAATTGGTACATCACTTACTGAAAATGGTTCGAAGGACTGGAAAAACATATCTTCAATTCTCTCTTGAAGTCTCTCAATTCAGTCATAAAGGCACATCTATGTAAAATAACTGATCATGAAACACAGGTTCATTACTTAGGAAAAATATGCAGAATGAACTGATTCAAATCCTAGCAAATGCCATTAAAAACAAAATTGTTGAAGCTGCCCATTCTGCAAAATACTTTTCAATAATACTGGACTGTATACCAGATGCGAGTCATCTTGAACAAATGACGATGATCATTCATTTTGTGGATATGGAAAAGTCTGCAGATGAAGATAATGTTGAAGTGCTCATAAAGGAACATTTTCTGGGTTTCATAGCACTGAAGGAGACAACTGGAGCATTTTTGACTGAAACTATTCTTCAAGAGCTTGAAACAATGTCATTATCTGTTGAAAACTTACATGGCCAAGGCTATGATAATAGGAGTAATGTGAAGGGTAAAGACAATGGTGTGCAAAGGAGAATGATGGAAATCAATCCTAGGGCATTTTTCGTTCTTTGCAGCGCACATTCTCTGAATTTGGTTGTCAATGATGCTGCTAGATGCTGTTTGGAGGCAAGCAGTTTCTTTGACCTGGTGCAAAGTGTGTTTTTCTCAGGCTCAACACGTTCTGACTCATCATGTGAATTCTCTAACTGTGAAACAACTTAGTCAGACAAGATGGGAGAGTCGCATTGATGCTTTGAAGACTCTTCGCTATGAACTTGGAAACACTTATGATGCCCTAATTGAAATTTCTGATGATACTACCTTTACTGGATCATCTGGCAATACGGCACGTTCAGATGCAGAAGCTCTTGAAAATGGCCTTTCCAAGTTCAAATTTGTGACTTCACTCATTTTGTGGTATAATATCCTTTTTGAGATTAACCTCACTAGTAAGTAGCTTCAGGAAAAGACTTGAACATATATTCTGCTATTCAAAAACTACAGCAAACTAAAAATATTCTGAAGGAATTCAGAAGTGATGAAGGTTTTGAAAGAACCCTGGTAGATTTTCTCGAGCTTGTTGAAGAAATAGACTTTCTGACAGAATTTGAACTAGAGACAGTTTGCATTCGGCAAAAGAAACAGCAGTTTTCGTATGAAAGACGAGACACCCATTCAGAACCCAAAACAAAGGTTCAAAGTGAATTTCTACTTCCCAGTCCTTGATACTGCTATTCACTTGGTTGGCAAAAGATTTCAACAGATGCACCACTAGAGTCAGTATTTGGCTTTCTATATGATATCCACAGTTTGCAAAAGAAAACAGCAAAACAGATAAGAGAATTTTGTATAAAACTGGAGTCGGCATTGACTCATGAAAATTCAAAAGACATTGATGCTACAGATTTGTGTGGTGAGCTTCAGGCTTTTTCAAGAGACATAAGAAACATTCCACTCCTGAAGAAGTACTGAAGCTTGTTTGTGAAAATAAACTCAGACAGTTTTCCAAACATTTATATAGCTCTATGCATTCTTTTATCTTTGCCAGTTTCCGTAGCTAGTGGGGAATGTAGCTTCTCCAAGTTAAAATTGATAAAAACATATCTGCATTCAACAATGGTGCAAGAGAGACTTGTTGGACTTGCCACAATGTCAATAGAGCATGAAATAGCTGGAAAACTGGACCTAAAAGAACTAGTGACTGAATTTTCAAAACTTAAAGCAAGAAAAGTTATGTTTTTATTTGGAGTGTTTTGTAAATACAGGTTAAAGTTCATTGAAGAGTTTTCTCATTTCTTTCTATATTGGATGTGGTGGTAATGGCAGTTAAAGCAGGATAGCATAATGGATGATTTTGGATTTGTAATAATAAAAATTGTAATTAACATTTTTAATGCATTTTTATTTGAAATCCAGACAGAAATACCATCTAGCTATCATGTACAAATCTATTCTGAAAATTTCATGTCTCTGTTTTATCTGATCTCAGAAACATTGGTTGGACAGACGGACTGATGGACAAACCAAATAATTAAGCCTCTGTTTGAAGGGGGAAAAAATGCTTAAAAAACATTAAAAGGAAAAAAGAGGCAAAATGTTTCCCAGTTTACCAAAAACCTCAGCCTAGATCTGCCCTCGGGGTTTGGGGGTGCCGATTGCATGGTTCGCCTAGAGCGCAAGTTGCTGGCGGCAATCTAGGGCCTCCCCTGCAGCTGAGACACATTGGTAGGACAGCCTGGGGAAATCTGCCCATGCTGTTTATGTCATGAAGGGCTGTTGGTTTGGTAGCTTTCATGCTCTCTAAATCCCACAGGAACTGACGAGCTTGAAATGCTCCTTGTCTTAGGGAGCCCTCAAGGAATAGAGGATTCTTTTCTATGGGCAGGTCTTCACTACAGGGGGGGGGGGGTCGATTTAAGATACGCAAATTCAGCTACATGAATAGCATAGCTGAATTCGACCTATCGGAGCCGACTTACCCCGCTGTGAGGACGGCGGCAAAATCGACCTCTGCGGCTCCCCGTCAACGGCGCTTACTCCCACCTCCGCTGGTGGAGTAAGAGCGTCGATTCGGGGATCGATTGTCGCGTCCCGACGAGACGCGATAATTCGATCCCCGAGAGTTCGATTTCTACCCGCCGATTCAGGCGGGTAGTGTAGACCTAGCCTTTGTTTCTCTTCATCTTACTCCTCTCTCCAGGAGCAGCCCTAGCCATTTTGCTGGTCAAGGCAGAAAATGTTTTCCATGCCCCCACCAATGGCCCAGCAAGAAAAAAAACTTGCAGCTAGCCAATCGCAGCAGAGCAAAAATGGCTGGCCAATCACAACAGAGAAAAACAAACAACAACCAGCAGACAGCACCCCCTGCAAATAACTACTCTGCTAACCCACGCCGACAACCAGCCCTGCCCCTACCTTCTCTAATTTAAAAGTAAGCAGAACAGACAGAACATGTACACACTTTCTTTTACTTTCATTTAAGTGTAACTGTTTCTGTCTGGTCTTTGGTCCAGATAGGGTTTTGTCAATATTATGGCAAAGCTAGATGCCTGTTTACATGCCTCTGATCTTGAAATTACTTAATCTGAGCTAGGTCTAGGGGAGACACCTAGGCTGCTTTGTGAGTGGTTGAATCCATCTCCCTTTGTGTAATTATGATCTCATTGACTTGCCTATTTGCCAGGATTTTTATCACTTCTTTGCTGTCAATAACCATGCTTTTATAATTAAACCACAAGCAGGGCCAGCTCCAGGGTTTTTGCCGCTCCAAGCGTCGGGAAAAAAAAAAAAGAAGCCGTGTTCGCGATCGGCAGCAGCTCCACCACACAGTATTCTTCTTCGGCAGCAATTCGGCGGCAGGTCTTTCCCTCCGAGAGGGACTGAGGGACCCGCTGCCAAATTACCGCCAAAGAGCCCGACGTGCCACCCCTTCCCCTTGGCCGCCCCAAGCACCTGCTTGCTGGGCTGGTGCCTGGAGCCGGCCCTGACCACAAGGACCGTATTTCCAATGGGAGTCAGAACATAGAATTGTCTTTTACCTTCTATCTACCATCTCATAACAGGCAGTATGACATACCACACACCAATTAAAATAACTTGTGCTGCAGAGTTTGTATAATTAACCATTGTGCAGGGTTTTAGTGCTTTTTTTCATCTTCCTAGACTCAAGCAGACAGTGCAGTAATTGAAGCAATTGTTAAAATGTACTGAAGGCACTAAAGCATAGAAATTTTCTCTTGCCAGAAGAGGAAAAAAATCAAATCAAGATTCACAGTTCCAGAACTGTGCTATCTGAAATGATTTGTTATAGAAAATATGAAAAATGACAACACTGAAGTGCTCTAAATTTGTTACAAGGGCCTGGATTTAAGTACTCTACAGTATAAAAAACACAGGGTTCTTAGTCATGGGACCATCACATTCATAATCAATCAATAAATTCTCAATGTGGCCACCACAAGACTGAAAACAATATTCCACTTTCAGGTCTTTTACCTGAGGCCCTTAGTTACAAGCTCTTTTTTATTATTATTATTATTATTATTACATTACTTACTGGCAATCAAGAGATGTCTTGGTGCCTAGACACTATAACGATGGACACCTATAAATGCTCAAGACCGACAGACACCTACACAAACACATGGACTAGATAGGCAGAAAGGAGGGTTCTCTAAATAACCTGTAGTTTGCTTATAGCTTCTAGTGGCCAAGAAACAGCTGTCTATTTTCAGTTTCACATGTGTAGGTGGTATGGACTGACTGATCATATGATGTCAGACTTACTTAGCAAGAATTCAGCTGATATTGGTGAAAGGTTAGCTGACTTAGGCTGCAGTGTCTGTAAGCGATGGGAAATTGAGCAAACTTTAAGCTTGCAGGAGGCGATGAGAAAAATGGAGGTGGTAGAGATAAAACTCTAGATGGACAGAGTGCTCAGGACTGGCTGAGAATTAATAGGGTGTTGGAAAATGAAACTCATACTAAGAGGTGGGCCAACGCCCAAACTCTAGATTAAAATCTCCTGAATGGTTGGGAAAGTTTGGAATCTGAACCCAGAGACAAAGTGTGAGACTGGCACCGCTCTCTGTAGAGGGCATAAGAGACTACCAAAAGAGAGAGTGAGCAGTGCTGGCTATGGATGTGGGAGCTGTGGCTGGTCATGCTGAGGGTTCCAGGCTCTGTAGAGTGCAGGGTCACTGGGCGAGGAGCTTTGAAGATGAGATGTTTGAATTTTGCTGGGTGCTGCTGGAGGGGGATGAGGGTCAAGGCCATGAAGTCTTGGACAAAAACCTTCCCTTCCTCCTTTTTCTCCCTCCCTCATTAAAATTATTCAGACTTCTGGGAATTAGGTGAAGGAGAAAATCCTTCCCTCCCCTACTTCTCACAGCACCCAGTCAGCTCCCCATTCTACTTAAGCAGAGCTTCTCTGAAGCTGAGTGGAGAAATGGGAGGGAAGAAGCTGCTGCAGTGGCAGCAGCATGGTAAGAGAAGAAGGGAGCACATCTTTCTCCCTTATCCCCCGATCTCCAACACCCAGAAACTCCTAGCCCGATGTCCCAGCAGCCCCACCTCTGCCAGAACACCCAGCAACTCATCCAGGACCAGTCTGGACCGACCTACCTGTTCCCCGCTAAACAGACACAACACTCATCTACTTTCAGAAAGCCTTACCCTGCACCACCCACTTACTTATCAGCACCCACTCTCTTATCAGCCCTAACCCAGAGACCCCAACACACTATGGTTCCACAGCTCCCAGGTCTATCCACCCAGCACCTGCACACGCATTACAAATTTAGCAATAACCTGTTGCAAAGAACTATCGGATGGACTAAGCTCATGAGAGGAAACAGTGGCTTATTTTGAGTTCATGGGTCGAGAAAAGTTGAAAATCTGAGATTCAAACCCTCAGAAGCTTGGGTGAATTTAATGTCTGCATGTTGCACCTCTAGCCCATCTACTATGATAACCAGAAAAATACCTCAAATCAATAAAATCTCAAGGGGGCAGAGGTTTGCAGGAGCATGGCGGGATAAAGAGAATGATGTTCTCACTCTTGTTTAAGGCAGTACTAGGGATGGACGAGTATAAACCATTGCTCATGTTCCTGGGAAATCTAGTAAGCGATAACATGCCAGGTAATTTGCACTACTTAAACAGAGGAACAGAATAGTCAGGTTGGCTCTAGTTTACAAACTTCAAAAAGGTTCCTTAATTTTAACGAGATTATAGTCTACTTTGGCACAGGAAAAACATGATTGCTAATTTATGGTTTAAAAACAGCTAGCTAGTGTAACAAACCATGAGTGCAGACAAACACACACACAGTAGTCACTAGCAGGATCAAACGTGTGATCATCACCCTCAAAACCACATCATCCTTCCACTTGAGCTAATTAACAACAACAACCATAATAATAGACGAATAACACATAGCTAGGCGTAATGGTAATTGTTGAGGCCTGCCACTAGAGGGAGACATGGATCCTGCTCATAAACTATTTGAAAGTAAATATTTTTCAAAAGGAAACTCTAAATTGCAGTTTTTTCCAATTTCTTCAAATTAGGATATACAGTATTGTTCTGGCAAATCAAACCTTAAAACAAAAATCATTAAAAAAACCAATTTATTTCCATCTGGTGAAAAATTATATAGCTCTCCATGTACTATGAGACAGACATGCTCACAGTCTGTGTGGAACTGATTTAATGATGAATAGAATCAGGAAAAATACTAGTGAACAATTGCATGGCAGGGCCTCTTAAACAATGATTTAGGAGTGAAAATCTAGTTCTGAGAGGGACGGCTCACTAGTTTAATTCTAATTTCAGGACAGATGTCTGTAATTTTGTAAGTTCCCTGTGGGCCAAAACATTGTCTGACTTCTTAATCAGGTCTGTGCCTACTGCGTACATTAAACTGAATTTAGCTTAGTTTAATTCAAAGTCATATTTATTTTTTTATTCTTAGGTATATAGAAGGAAATGATTTGGGATATTTTGGTTGGGTGGGAGGAATGTGATTTTCTGCCTGTACGTCCACCAATGACGTCCTCAAGGTTTCAATGACCTCATTTGGCAAAGGGCTGGACCTGCCCGACTCTACAGAGCTATTCAGTGCCACTTTAAAGAATAGGAAGTGAGCTTGTGAGTGACAGAAGACACTCCCTCTCCTGCAAGGCTGAGCATGCTGCCTCCACAGTGCCCAGCCTTGGACTAGAAGGACTAAAAGCTCAGGACATCCTCTCTAGTTTCCAAGGTGGCTGACTATTGGGCCAGATTTGTGTATTTACTGCTTGGAGTGTTGTTCTAAGTGCACCCAGCGGGACATTAATGTGGGATGTTAGTTCTTCCTCTGAAACATTTCACGATTGACTTGTCAATGCTGAGGAAACATGTTATTTATATGAGAATAAGATGCAAGACTCACAATAGACAAGAAAAAGAAGCAGGGCCCCACAGAAGCCAGCTTAGACTGGCTCAGTGCTTGATGGGGGCTTGAGAAAATGTTGTATTATTTATTAGTGTACATACTAATGATACTCTACTACTTGTTAAGTTTAGAAATTGCTTGAGATGTGTCAGAGCCACAGGTTACTCCATAATTATTACAGGGTTTTTTGTACCTTCTTCTGAAGCATATGCATTCTATTCATGTATCTGTTTTATATTGCCACATATCACCATAGTATCTGAACACTTTAAATGTAAAGTAGATTGGCAACAACGAAGACACTAGTGGATTTCATGGAGTATCTGGCTCTTCCCCTTTTGGGGCTATAAAAGCTCTGCTTGGGATAAAGTTATATTGTGTGTGATTGATTTGTTTGTTAGTATGATAGGTAAAGGCGTTGGGCTTTGCTTGTTTGTTTTTAAGGTGAAAGACTAGATTGATCATTGATCTGATCCAGTATCACAATTCTGATATTCTACAAAGTTTGGATCTGATCTGAACTTCACCTGAATTCAGGATTGTTTAGATGGAGTGTTTTTATTCTGCCCAGGATAGAAAAAGGTACAAGTCAGGAAGTTGACATGTTGATCAAAATTTCGCCAAAGATCAGGGGCATTTGGATCCAGGATTCTGGTTCAGGTCTCTCTAGCAGTTATCTTAATATTTGTATTTCTCTTTTCCCTGTTTTTCCTAGGTACAGGAACAAGAAACAAACACAGAAAGCTTTATGCAAAGATATAAAAAACAGTGTATGGACCCTAAAATAGACGAGAGTTTCATTTTCACGACTTCTCCAGTAAGGGACATTGCAACAACCAGCCTTCCAGCGTTGAATATGATCAGCAGTGAAAATGGATTACAAACAGGATATGTGACTTTACAAAGCTGTATTCCTCACGATGTACCCCATGATCAGAGAGATAGCGATCAGCAACAACCATGCGGGGAACAAAGAGTTAATATTACAAGTAACAACAACATTTTTTTAATCTCCTTCTGAAGCATCAGGGATGGCCACGGCTGGAGATGGGACCTTGGACAGGGAGAGGCAGGGCAGGGTAGCACCGAGCACACTCTCTCTCTTTCTCTCTCAGGTGCTTGGCTGACTGGTTCTTGCTCACATGTTCAAGGTCTAACTGATCATCATATGTGGGTCAGGAAGGAATATTTCCCCAAGTCAGACTGGCAGTAAGAGGGGTCACCTTTCTCTGCTGCGTGTGAGTGCTTGTCAGGATTATCTGGGTATATTTCATGTAATTAGGGTGACCAGATGTCCCTATTTTATAAGGACAGTCCCGATATTTGGGGCTTTTTCTTATATAGGCTCCTTTTACCCCCCACCCTCTGTCCTGATTTTTCACACTTGCTGTCTGGTCACCCTACATGTAATCATTTTCCTGCCATTGTGGGAGCCTCAAGCATTGGTGCACCTCAGTCCTTCCTATTCTCTGCCTGTGGCACATAAGTCTAATCTCCTGTGGGCTGTAATACTTTGGTCTTATTTTGGTTGTTGGATTTAGTGTGTGGGTGCTGGGAAGTGGTAGTGGCCTGTGATATACAGAACAAAGGTCAGACTAGATGATCTAGTCTAGTCTGGTCTTAAACTCTATGATTCTATGATGTATTAGCTTGTTTTCTACAGGATTACTGATACTATTACTAATAAGCAAGACCTTTTATGTGCTGTTCTAACTCCTACAGAGCTAAGTGATGGCCAAGGGGACAGAGGAAAAACATGTGGTGCTCTTGAGAACAGTGATACAGATACCTTCTATGATGAACCATGTAATGAATATCTGCCCAAAGCAAATTGCTGTGCAATTCTGGGATCTGTGGAACCTCAGTGTAGAGATTCTGATTCATCTTCAGCACATGACAAGCTATTGAAACCTCTTTATGAAGAAGATTCAGACTGTCACCTCAGATGTGAAAATAGGAAGCTTGAGAGCTTAGAAATCAGTCCTGCAGTTGTCAAAGCCACAGCAGTGAACTTTATCGGAAAGGCCAGTACTGAACCTCCTGTTGCAGTAAATATAACAGAAGATAATGAACCTGTCACAGCACTGGCAACTGGACTAAGAACAGCAATGGAGGGTTGCAGTGATTCTGATAGCCTACTAAAAACATATGAAGGGTGTAGCAGTACATCCATAAGAAACACTTCTCTCAAACAAACTGCAGAAACCGATGGTATGGGCCTGTGTTCTAGTACTGGAAATAAAATAGAAGAACCAGCCACTCATGCTTTAACAAATGATATCTTAAATGCCAAGGAGTGGCTGGAGCAGAAGCCAAACAAAGCATTAACTGATGATAATGGATCTATTCGAATGACTGCTGCCCAGGAAGGAAAGCTTGCCTCTAATAATTCTTTCCAATCTCATGATGCAGAATCTCCTCCCAGATTAATAAAGGCTCGAAGTAGTCATTTAGAACAAGACCAAGAACACCTAATTTACATACCAGATAGTTACATTGGTCAATTACCTTATACAGATCAGAATATACATTTAACAAATGATCAGATAATTAAATGTATAGATGAACTATCTACTAAAGACTCTCCTGTTATACAGAGCTACCCAGAAATAAAAGATTGTGTTTATCTCCCTGATCTTGTACAAAAAGAGGATTTATCCAGTAATTCCTCCTGTGAAAATATCAATCAATTTACAGGTGAAAAGAACTCTTCTGTTAAAGAAGTGAATAAAAGTTCTGAAGAGAATTTTCAGGAAAAAGGAAATGAATCAGACCTGAATGCACAAAATGACAGTAACTGTGGCACTTACCATCTTTCAAGAGATAATGACAGTGAAGATTTCCAAAGTGTTTCTGATTCACAGGACTGTAGTTACATTATACAGCTACATAACTTAATTAGAAGTCCGGAAACTGTAACGTATCAGGACAGACTGAAAAATCCAGATCAAGACAACAGTAAGACAGAGATAGGTGTGCAGCAGGTGGTCTTCAAGGCATTGTCTGAGGAGCAGTTTTTAACTGAAATTTTATTAGAAAAACCAAAAGATGAAGAAAACAAAATGGGTAGAGAAAAGAGAGATCTTGGAATAGATGAGGTAAAAAATATTGCAACTTTAGGTTTCCCAGGATTGGACAGCATTTCAGAAATTCAGCCTTTAGATTCTCAGCAGGGAGCATCAGAAGGAAATGCAATTATCTTTGACCATTGTTGCAAGATTGGGAGAAAGTTAAGAATGGACTCTTCAACAGATTCCACTTATGACTCTGGGCGGGTGGCACCAGTTAGCTTCTTTCAGCCTATAACACATGTTGGGAATGAAAATAATAGTACTGCAAGTCAAGACTGTAAAGATGTTGGTGACAAGGTGGATAGTTCCATCCTTTCCACCCAACATACAAACTTACAAGAAACTTTATCTGTCTCTGTAGAACCTATGAGCCAAACAGAAGGCTCCACTGTCAACACACTGGTAAAAGGATACTCCAGTGTAGAAAGCCTAGTGCAGTCTGAATCCACACAAATAGTACTTAAGGGGAATGAAAATTTGAACAAGTTGGAAACTACACCTGAACTATTGCAGTGTCAATGCCATAAAACAGCTGAAGAAAACAAGGAAACAATCTTGTGTGAAAAGAAAACAGAACAAATTCAAGAAGCCACTGAATATAGTCTAGGTGAAGGTGAAGTAGAGCCTTATATGCGTGCTTTGATTACTCCAGAGGAAGAGGAACATATTACAAGTTATTGTACTGGACAGTCCGATCCATCCCGGACTCCTTCCGTTCAGCAAATTGGAACACCCTGTAATACATACAGGAGTGGAAATACAACTAACTCTACTGAATATCATAAAACCAGGCAATTCATGGCTGGCAGGAGTCAAAACATGATTTCATCAGACTGTGTAACAGGGGTTTTAGTTAGGCTCCCAACATATGCCTCAGAGTACAGTCGTTTTCAGGAGGAGGTGCCACAGAGCAAATCTCAGCCATGCTCTTTAGCATTGACCACAGCTGATCCAGTCACACTAAGAGAAGAGAAGACAAAAACTCAAGAGGGGTCAAAACCCTGCAAGCACTTACTTGTTGGGCCTGAGGACATTAAGTGTCAGCAAGAAACAGCAAACAGTGGACATTCGGCTGATGGGGGTAAGAAGAAAATGTTGTCAAAGGTGCTGTCTAAGAAACCCCGACTAGAAGCAAAGGAAAATCTCAGCAAGAACTCCAGTTGCTTTAAAAAGGCCCTGAAAGCTAATGCAGGCATAATTCAGAGGAAAGAGAAGGAAGAGCAAAGAAAACTACCTGCTAAAAAAACCAGCAAAGGTAGGAGGGAGCTGTCTGTCTATTGTTGATTTTTTTTTTCTTTCACATCCCTCAGACTACAGTATAAATTTCAAAGAAATTTCCAACACACCACAAGCCTCCTTCAGCTAAACGAAATCAGCTAGAGATGTCATGCATTAATGTATGAAAATGTCCATTCTCTGAAGTAATAACCACTGCTCTACCATGCTGCAAATCTGTTCAGTCCTTGGCTCCCCTTAGTTGATAAATGTATCATATTTTATTAATTTTTATGCCTTTTATAATGTAGTTTCCTCCGTTTCGAGTCAAGGCTCAGGAACATAAAGTACGTTATGATTCCTGAGCCTTGAATCCGAGGGTGCTAAAGGAGTTGGCGGATGAGATTGCAGAGCCATTAGCCATTATTTTTGAAAACTCATGGCGATCGGGGGAGGTCCCAGATGACTGGAAAAAGGCTAATGTAGTGCCCAACTTTAAAAAAGGGAAAGAGGAGGATCCGGGGAACTACAGGCCAGTCAGCCTCACCTCAGTCCCTGGAAAAATCATGGAGCAGGTCCTCAAGGAATCAATTATGAAACACTTAGAGGAGAGGAAAGTGATCAGGAACAGTCAGCATGGATTCACCAAGGGGAAGTCGTGCCTGACTAACCTAATTGCCTTCTATGATGAGATAACTGGCTCTGTGGATGAGGGGAAAGCAGTGGATGTGTTATTCCTTGACTTTAGCAAAGCTTTTGATACGGTCTCCCACAGTATTCTTGCCGCCAAGTTAAAGAAGTATGGGCTGGATGAATGGACTGTAAGGTGGATAGAAAGCTGGCTAGATCGTCGGGCTCAACGGGTAGTGATCAACGGCTCCATGTCTAGTTGGCAGCCGGTTTCAAGTGGAGTGCCCCAAGGGTCGGTCTTGGGGCCGGTTTTGTTTAATATCTTTATTAATGATCTGGAAGATGGTGTGGACTGCACTCTCAGCAAGTTTGCAGATGACACTAAACTAGGGGGCGTAGTAGATACACTAGAGGGTAGGGATCGGATACAGAGGGACCTAGTCAAATTAAAGGATTGGGCCAAAAAAAAAACTGATGAGGTTCAACAAGGACAAGTGCAGAGTCCTGCACTTAGGACGGAAGAATCCCATGCACTGCTACAGACTAGGGACCGAATGGCTAGGTAGCAGTTCTGCAGAAAAGGACCTAGGGGTCACAGCGGACAAGAAGCTGGATATGAGTCAACAGTGTGCTCTTGTTGCCAAGAAGGCTAATGGCATTTTGGGCTGTATAAGTAGGGGCATTGCCAGCAGATCGAGGAACGTGATTGTTCCCCTCTATTCAACATTGGTGAGGCCTCATCTGGAATACTATGTCCAGTTTTGGGCCCCACACTACAAGAAGGATGTGGAAAAATTGGAAAGAGTCCAGTGGAGGGCAACAAAAATGATTAGGGGTCTGGAGCACATGACTTATGAGGAGAGGCTGAGGGAACTGGGATTGTTTAGTCTCCAGAAGAGAAGAATGAGGGGGGATTTGATAGAAGCCTTCAACTACCTGAAGGGGGGTGCCAAAGAGGGTGGAGCTTGGCTGTTCTCAGTGGTGCCAGATGACAGAACAAGGAGCAATGGTCTCAAGTTGCAGTGGGGGAGATCCAGGTTGGATATTAGGAAACACTATTTCACTAGGAGGGTGGTGAAGCACTGGATTGCATTACCTAGGGAGGTGGTGGAGTCTCCTTCCTTGGAGGTTTTTAAGGCCCGGCTTGACAAAGCCCTGGCTGGGATGATTTAGTTGGGAATTGGTCCTGCTTTGAGCAGGGGGTTGGACTAGATGACCTCTTGAGGTCCCTTCCAACCCTGATATTCTATGATTCTATGATTATTCCAACAGAAGCCATGCAATACAATAGCAAACACATTAGTGTCATGTTCTGAAATGGGTTGGTTTCACAATTATGCCACTGCCTTGAGGCTCCCCAGTATAATTACACTGTGTTGGGGATCTAAAGTGTTTGTACTGCTGGTAACTATTCCTATTATTTATATAATGCTCTGGATATGCATAACACTTTGGAGAAATGTAAGATGACAAAAGGCCCAGTTCTGTGCTTGCTTACACCGGTATAAATCCTGAGTGACTCTGCTGAGTCAATGAAGTTAAACTGGCATTAAACCAGCGTAAATAAAATGAGAACCAGGCCCACAGTTTCTGTCCCAAAGAACTTACAATTTGGAAGGACAAAACACAAAATGGCAGTAGTGTAAAAGTAACACAATTAAGCATTTATGGTTTATATAAGATTTTGCTGGGTCCGAGCTTTTCTTTTCATTTTTTTAAAATTACATTTCACATTCATGTTGTAACACAAACTACGTTTAAATCATGAAGAGGTGAGGCATGAGAGCAGGGGTGGAGAGTGACTGGAAGGAGGCTAACAAGCTGTTCAAAGACTCTAAGCAATATGCTCAAATAAATTTGTTAGTCTCTAAGGTGCCACAAGTACGCCTGTTCTTTTCTCTAAGCAAGCTAGTAATCTGTTTGAAGGCTCTACAACTAAGACATAGGTCGACCTAGCTCCATCCAGTGCCAGGTTTACAATGGCACCAGTGGCGCCATGCCCATGCTCCGAAGGGGCCGCAGCCTGCTTTGCTTGTACTGTGCCCTGAGACCCCACCAGCTCACCGGCTCCCCCCACCCCACCCACCACTTGCTCCTCTCAGCCTGCCTGCCGAGGGCTCCTCTTCATCCCTTGGCCCGACCCGCCGGCTTCTTTCTGACCCTGGAGAGACCCCAGTGCACCTCCAGCTCTGGGCAATCTCTGCTTCCCAGCACCTGTGGGGCCCCGCCTGTTTCCAGGATCTGAGCCACCTGGGACTGGTGCAGAAGCCTGGCCAGTCTCAGCCAGTTATGGGGGGACAGTGTCGGGGGCTTGGCTGGCCCCTCCAGGCAAGTGGATCCTGAGGGAGGCTGGCTGGGGCAGGCCCTGGCCTGGCTGATCACACCACTCCCGAGGGGCCAGAGCGATTCCCCCCCCCTCCCCTGCCCGGGACCTGCGCTGGCGGTTCAGCCCAGCAGACAGTCGCTTCCCAGCAGGGCCGCTGAGTGCGGCCAGGAGGCAGGGCATGGGGGAGGGGGAGGAGTGTCTGGAGGGCCAGGGGCGGGGTGCTGGGCTGTGAGGAGGTGGGGAAGATCTGTATGTGCTGGGGCAGTAGGGAATGGGAGTGCTGGGCAGAAGCGCTGTGCATTTGTGGCAGGGTCTGGGGGGTGCTGGGCATAGTGGGTCCAGGGGGGCTCTGGCCACAGGGAAACGGAGGGCTGTTCCAGTACTGAGTGGAGGGACTCTGTGGCATGGCATGGGCCCACCCCCGAGGGGGAAGGGGCATGCTGGCAGCACAGGGCTGGGCAGGCCACTGTGCATCTGGCAACTACCAGTTTGTAAATAGTGCCTTCGCACTGGGCTGGGCGGAGCAGGGCTGCCCCTGCCATGCCATGCCCCTGGCCAGCCGCTCACTCCAGGGACTGACCCCCCGCACCATGCTCCATTGCCCCCAAGGGCGCCAGGCCCACAAAAGGTTAATCCGGCTCTGGCTACATCACTCAGGGATGTGCCTGTGCAACGTAGCTAGGTTGACCTACCCCTCACTGTAGATGCAGCTAGTTTGATGGAGGAATTCTTCTGTCAACCTAGCTACTGCCTCTCGGAGAGGTGGATTACTTGCATTGATGGAAAAACCTCTTCGGTTGATATAGGCAACAGCTACACAGCAGTGCTACAGTGGCACAGCTGCAGTGATGTAGCAGTAGAGCTGGATCTCTGCTTTCACCAATCACTTGTTTAATTGAATGCATTCCTGTGTTTATAGGTGAGAGAAAAGATGTCTTCTTTGCATGACAATTTTTGTGCTAGCAATGACCTTAAAAGGGGATTAAGGGAGATGTGTTTAGCAGGCACAATAAATGACTAGTTCTGGTTAGGAACTTTATGCAGGGAGGTCTGTTGTATAGTTGCAGTCCTGTCAGTGTCTGTAATTGACAATGTAGACAAACCAGAAGTTACAAGAGGACCGAGTGCATTAAGAAAGAGGGAAGAATGTGTCCAATCCTCAAATAATGTAGGCCATGTAGAATGTAGATACTAAAAACATCTGTTTAGGTTCTGTATATTTCAGAATAATATTTAAAGGAAATATCATTCAAAGATTGTTCTGCAAATGTCCAGGCATACAGCAGACTGGGCAAGTTTTATACACCTGTATCTGATCCACTTTGATTTAAACTGTGTATTTGTAATCTATGGTTACTGCATGCAACTAACATATCAACATTTAGTATAGTATTGATGACAGGGTGAATCCGTTCTGGTGTAGTACTTCCCGGCTCTCCGAGCTCTGGTCAAGTGTAGTAGTCTCTTGGTCTATCCAAGGCCGTGATCAAGCATCTTGATGTTTTTGGTCTTTTGGCCTTGAGATGAAAACCTTGCCTTTGATTCTGGGACCTTGAAGTGAAAAAATTCTCTATGTTATATTCTCTTCTTTTCAGTCCACAGAGGAATGACCTGTGGTTAAGGTTGGGAGTTCTAGCTCTAGCTCTCACACACACTTCTTGCATGACTTTATGCATGCTTCAGTAAGATACTTCAAGCATGTGCCTAACTTTAAGCTTGTGAGTAGTCTCATTGTCTAAGATTTAAATGGCTAATGATTTGAGATGTCTCAGTTTTGAACACCCAACTTGAAGCACCATAGAGGGGCCTGATTTTCAGAAGTTGATTGCTCAGCATTTTCTGAAAATCACACCTCTTTAAGGCATTTCCAGTTAAAAACCCAATAGCTGAGGGTCCCATTATCACTAGACACTTAAATCTTGATAATTGACTTCAATAGAGCTACTCACTTGCTTAAAGTTAAGCACATACTTAAGTAACTAACTGAATCAGGGCTTTAGAGTCCAATTCTACTTTGAAACACAACTCTAAAAATGTGAGATTTCATGTTTATTGTTTCTCAGTCATTTCCAGTTCAAATGCCCTCAACTTATGAGTAAAAAGATGGGGGCTTTGTTTGGTGAGCTTGGTTGTTTTTGTTTTTAAACAGCAGCAAACTCCACTTGGAATCTGAGAGTCAATCTGCTATATTCCCTCTCTCACATCATCAATAGCAATAAGGATTCTGCTCACTAACTAGGGTGACCAGATGTCCCGATTTTATAGGGACAGTCCTGATACTCGGGGCTTTTTCTTATAGAGGCGCCTATTACCTCACCCCCACCCCATCCCGATTTTTCACATTTTCTATCTGGTCACCCTAGGTGATAAAGGAGTTTAGGCAAAATCAGTGCTACTTGGGTAACCACATTATGTTCACATTATTACACCTCAGTGATACCTGTGCAGCTTTATTATAGTTTAACTGACTGGCCCTTTAATCAGGGAGAAAGTGTATTGAATAAGACCATGCTATGTTTACATTACGACTTAAAAAAATGTATTAAGGCAAAGTTACAATAAAATTTTAACATACTACATTGTACATTACTTATAACTTATTCAGGATCAGGACAATATTCAGAGAACCTGGCTAAAGATTCCGGCTTGCTGGCTGGGGAACCCTCCTTCTGAGTATGCTAGAAAGAGTGACCAAATTTCTAAATACCTATCCTCTTGTTGGCATTTCTCTAGTGTACATACTTGATGGGAAAGCTTTTCCATTGCATATTTTACTATACCACAATTCCACAAGAGGGATTATGCATTTCCAATAATGTACAATAAAAAGTCTAGCTGCTAACAATAAAAAAGAAACTAATTTGTCCTTCTGTTTAAAATATATTAAGTAAGCAGGTCAGGGGATCTCTTAGAAGCTGACATTTTGTCATAAGAGGAATCTCTTTAATAATTTCCTCCCCAAACCATCTAATTCCTGGACACAACCACCACATGTGCACAACAAAGCCTGCCAACAAAGTACCTCCCTAGTAGCAAAAGTATGATGGAACTTACTTAACTGGAGTCAAATGTTATCTAGACAATAATTTATAAAAATAATTCTTTAGGGGCCACACAAATTGTAGATGTATATACCCTTTCCCACATAGAGACAAACTCATCCAGAACAATTTCTTTGTCCAAATCCATCTCCCATGTTTTCAACCGGGGTGTTTTCTTATCAATGTCCTTTTCAGTCAAAATTGTGTGTATTTTAGAAATTAAATCTTTTGTTCCTGCTTGCTCCTGCGTCAACTCCTCAAATGTGATTAAAGGCCTAAATAGGGCCACCTAATATCCAGATTTCACAGCAAAATCTTTGACTTTTCAATGTTGAAAATACGGGATCTTTATATTATTTACATTATTACATCTCTCTTGGTATGATTTCAAATCAGGACCCAAGAACAGCTGCCTGAATTGAGTAATCACAGCTCTTACCAACAACGAAAAGTCACTTTGATATTTCCTAGGGATATTTTCCTCATCATTAATGAAAATAGCTAAGGGGAGGGCCTTGGCAGTAGAAATTTAGAAAATATGTCCAAAGCCACTAAGGTAGTCTGGATGAATGAGTGATATTTTATTTTTGGTGACCTACATTTCATTTTAACCCAATCATTATAAATATCTCCAGTCTTGTTCTCATTTTAGCCAATGTTTGCATGTTCAATTATTAACCCAACGGATCACATTTCTTATTGTGATGCATAATAATAAGCCAAATTAGGGAAAGCTAGTCCATGCCTCTTTGTAGGCTTATACAGAACGTTAGAACTCACCCTTTACTATTTGTTTCCATATGAATATTAATAGTGCATCCTGACACGTTTTTAATGTCATTTCAGAGATACCAACAGGGATGCATTGAAACAAAAATAATAACCTTGGGAGGACATTCATCTTTACCAAGGCTACCCTACCTAGCCAAGAAATTTCATATTTGTTCCATTCCTCCAAGTCTTTTATTATTTTATTCCACATTGGAGGGTAATTTGCCTTCATATTTATTCCTAAATATTTTACAGTCTTTTACCCATTTAAATTTATGTAGCTGACATTTTGAGGTCCCTTTAAAATGGCAAAGTAGTAGTAGTATTTTCTGATTCTTAACTGTGGATATTTCATTTCAAGCCCCCAAGTTACTGAAGAAAATCCATGCTGAGCTGTTCCCTGATTGTTCTGGAAATATTAAATTATGCTGTCAGTTCGGGGAAATTCATGAAGACTCCATCGTTACCTGGATTAAAGATTCAAAGTTACTAGCTCGAGTGAATCGAAGGTAAGGAGGGATCCTAACTGGCACTTCCCAAAATATTTTGAGATTATCTTTTGTGGGAAAAAATTAAAGGGTCTAATGATAAACTCTTGGTGAGAGCACTGTAGTGCAATGACTGGGACAATAAAACAAACTGACTAAAACAAAGTAGTCAGAGTTTGCAGAGTGTATTAATAATATCAGACATTGTTTCCCTCCTTCAAGGTAGTTCCTGTCTGCTTGCTTTAGCTGTTTCATATCTCTTCCCATCAGACTGTGAACTACTGAACAAGATCATGCTAAGGTGAAATTCCAGCAGCTGGGCCGAAAGATATAAACAAGCCTGGCTAAGATATGAGAAACTGGGAGATATGAATCTCTAAGGCTTAATAAAAGCAGCTTCTTCGAGGAACAGGAGAGGTCACATCCTTTGAACTTTAAGTTCTGTTTTAAATGGCCCTTTAAACTGACAAGGGTTGGGTATGAGCGAAAATTATCTTACTCCTTAACCCAGCCAATTAAATTATATCAGGGTGACTGGGCAGCAGTGCACCGAGAAAAGTGGAAAATGAAAGTTTTATCTATTCAGGAGAGTTAGGCACCTAGCCTCTTTTGAAAATCCCACTAAGCACATGTAGGCACCTAAATACCTTTACAAATATGGACCTTAGTCCCCAAAGACTTTCAGTGATACTTAGGGCTCCCTAGTACTAACGTGAGTTTTGAAAACGGAACTTCGGCGCCTAAGTCACATGGGCACTTTTGGAATTTTTACTCCCTCTTCCCGTCTCTTCAGCCCTTTCATTGTGCCCTTTCAATCCACTCCTCCAGTCTGTGGGGTACATTTACACTGCAGTAAAAGACCCGCAGTACGGCTGCAGCTATCCCAGGACATGGAGCTTGCATGGCACTGGCTGTGGAGCTATAAAATTGCAGTGTAGACACTCACCAGGTCTCAGGGCCCAGGCTCCAGCTAAAATTGGATAGCCCCGCAGCCCAAGCCCCACGCGCACGAGTCAACTGACCCAGCCTCTGAGACTTGGTGCCACTGGGTTTTTTTAATTGCAGTGTAGATGTATGCATAAAATCACAGAAATGTAGGACTACAAAAGACCTTGAGAGATCACCTAGCCCAGCCCCCCGCAATGAGGCAGGACCAAATAAACCTAGACCTTGTACCCCTAGTCTTGTCGCCATATAGACAGTATGCTTTTCAGTTGACAGCCTGTCATAGACCGTACACTGATATAACACCCAATACAATGGGGCCCCGATGCTGATAGGGCGTCTCTGGGCACTACTGTAATATAAATAGTAAATAATAAAGGTTAAGAGATAGCTATTTGAGCCTGTGGGTTTTGCCATCTTGAACGTCACAGTTCTTGGAAAGCAGCCCTTCCCTAAATAGCATTACAGCACTAAGCAACAGTGATCCAAGAGTGGCATAAAAATGGGGGTTAGCATAGCTGAGTGCATGTACTAGTAGAGTAACTGAGCAGATCCCAACACTCACCAGATCACATCAGATGTGCCATTCTTAGCTGCTCCAAATGATGCTGCGGAGTGGCAAATATATAATATGAATGAAGAGGGAAAGGAGAAAACAGCTGGACAACTTATTACTAGTCCTAAACAAGAGCAGCTTTAAGTATAGACTGGATGCTGCAGGTGGCTAGCTAGGGTGCTCCATTTTACCAGGAAGGGGTGCGTGGATACAGAGTAGTTGCAGTGCAGGCAACAATCCAGGGGTTTATTGCTAAAGCATGAGCTGCACAAGGTCAGATAGCCAGAAAACACATTTCCTACCCTAGAAAAGAGCAGAGGAAAAGAAGTGGGAGGGGTTAGGTGGGCAAATAAAGAGAGGTGGAGAAATCAGGAGAAAGAAAAAGGTAAGGATCCCAGGGAAAGGAAGAGAGATGAGAGGCGACTAGGGAAAAGGAAAAAGATCTGGGGGACCCATGGAAAAGAGATGGAGAATCCATATTGTTTATTCAGGTTGGGAAGAGGAAACTAAAGATTATTATTGATCTAGGGCCCCAATTCAGCACTTACACACATTCTTAACCCTGATTGAAGTCAAGTTAATGGGTGCTTACATGCATGGCTGAGCAGGGCTGGCCTTAAGCACATGCTTAAAGTTGAGCATAGGCTCAAAGATAAAATATAAGGTGCCGATACACCAGCCTTAGTCTCACGCACACAGTCAAATTCAGCCCTGATGTTAGCAAGCACAACACCTTTGCTTTCATTCATGTCAAAAAGTGGTCCATACCAATATCCAATACCTAGACATGTTTCTTTGGAAGGACGCACTCTATTTCCATGCAGAGCTGCTCTGAATATCCAATCAACAGTATTTGTCTCTTAGTCTACAGGAAAATATACTTTACATGCTATGTTAAGAGACTACAAAAAACATTCCATCTTATGACTTCTAGTGTCATGTTCCCCAATACACGTGCCCTGCCTGTCGTAGCAAGTTTACCTGTGAAATCAATATGAATATTAAAAACTCATAAGAGTTTCTAATATTGTAATATAATCAGATTCTATGTAGGTTTGGTAAAAGTATTATTTTCTCTCAGGATATGATGAAAAAAAATCTACTGGGCAATACAAAACAGGCTGAATGCTTCCAAGTGGGGTTTGAAAAAACATCAAATCTATTCACATCCCTTTTGAATCACGCTCTTTTCAGCATCATTTAGTCCAAAAAATTGGGTGGTCCTGAGTAAGTTGGTTAGAAAAAATGTTTTAAAATACTAAACTGCAAATGTTAATAACTTCTATTCCAGTGCAGGGGATGATTCGCCAGTGTCTTTGGCAATAGTTCAAACTAGCATAAAAGACCAGGGATTGTATTATTGCTGCTTGAAGAATGTTTATGGAAAGGTGACTGCTGAGTTTAACCTGAACGCTGAAGGTAAATCCCAGCACACTGGCTTTTAAATTATAAGAACAACGACCAACACCATTTGAATTCTGCATCAGTACAGTGTCTCTTTCCTTTTGTTCCCTTGCAGTATTGAAACATCTTTCAAGTTATCAGGATATTGAAGGTAAATACATTCATTGTTTGTTTCGAATACCTGCCCTTACTAATTGGCACACTTTTGTCAATAAAATATAAATAAAAATCAACAATAAATGTGTAAGTATAGATGTTAATAGGCTCCTGAAGGTAAAGGACCAGGTTTGTTAGTTCTTTGCATTGCTCTGGTGATGCAAAACAGCTGTATAATAAAAAACAGATAGTTAAACCAAGCTGACAGCTGCTTTGCATCATCAAAATGTGCTGATGGTTTCAGTGAATCTGGCCCAATGTATTTCATTTCTCTTAATGTGAAAATAAATGATGAGCAAAGTTACCACTTTAATGATGGTCCCAGGTATGAACTTATGGAAAGAATTTTCAAACAAGATCCCAAAAAAAACATGAACAAAAATGTACATATTTACCTGCACAATTGCAGTGGTTTCATATGTAAATCAAATTGCACTTGCAAATAGTAAATTAGGTGCCTGAACAGCTGTGTTCAGGTCAGATCACCCACTTTGCACATACAGTAATGATTCTTACAGTTCTCCCTCCCTTGATCAGAGGAATGAACTGTTGTGTGTGATGCTGGCTGTTCTAGAATTAGGAACAGAATCATTCTTCGCAACACATCTTTTCAGTGAGGAAGTTATGTCTTTTAAATTGTCTCAGGGGAAATTAGTGCATCCACAAAAGCCTGCACTCATCTTTTGCATACCAAAACACCTCCATTTACACACACAAGTCAAAAGATACATAGTAGGAAAAACCCAACATTTTTAAAAATACAAACTTTGTTTGGGATACTAACACTCAGATTTACAATTTCTATAGAATTATAGAAATGTTGGGCTGGAAGGGATCTCGAGGAGTTACCAAGTACAGCTCCCTGCACTGAGCCAGGACCAAATAAACCTAGACCATTGTCTAACCTGTTCTTAAAAACCCTGACAGACGATTGTCTAACCTGTTCTTAAAAACCTCCACTGATGGGTTTTGCTCAACCTCCTTTCATAGGCACCGACTCCGTGGGTGCTCCAGGGCTGCAGCACCCATGGGGAAAAATTAGTGGGTGCTCTGCACCCACCGGCAACCCAGGTCCCCTCACCCCCCCGCCCCGCCCTTCCTCCTCCTCCTCTTCCCCCTCCCCCTGAACACGCCGCGTCACTGCTCCTCCACCTACCTCCCAGCGCTTCCCGCCCGGCTGCTGCCAAACAGCTGTTTTGCGGCATAGCAAGCTCTGGGAGGGACGGGGAGGAGCGGGAACATGGCGCACTCAGTGGAGGAGGTGGGGCCGGGACGGGGATTTGGGGAAGGAGTTGGAATAGGGGCAGGGTGGGGGTGGAGTTGGGGTGGGGACTTTGGGGAAGGAGTTGAAATGGGGGCGGGGCAGGAGTGGGAGGGGGGGCAGGGGCGGGGCCTCATGGAAGGGGTGGAGTTGGGGGGGGATGGTGGCAGAGGGGGCATCGAGCATCCACTGGCGGGAGCAGAAGTCGGCATCTATGCCTCCCTTGGAAGTCTATTCCAGAATTTAACCACCCGTATCGTTAGAATTTTTTTCCTAATATCTAATCGAACTCTCTCATCCTGCAAATGAAGCCCATTACTTCTTGTTCTAACTTCAGTGTACAATGAAAACAATTGCTCCTCATCCCCTTTATAAAAAGCCTTAACATATTTGAGGACTGTTATCAGGTCACTCCTTCAGACAGGGGTGAAAGTAACTTAATGGACTTACTGGTATGCAGGGCAGCCAGGTCCTGGGCAAGGTTTGTGGGGGTGCTCTGGGCCCCAAGAAGGGGCAGAGCCTCAGGCAGAAGGGGCGGGACTGTGGCCAGACTCCCCCAGCCAGCCCTTCAGTGCTGCCGGCCTGTGCCAATCCAGGCTCCGGCAGCGATTTAAAGGGCCAGGGTCTCGGCCGCTGCTGCAATAGCTGCCCCTTTCCCCTGCCCCTCCCTATCAGCAGCCCTACCTGTATGGTCAACTATGTACCAGTAGCCACTTTCTTACTGGTATGCCATACTGGACCGTACAGGCTTACTTTCACCTCTGCCCTCAGACTTCTTTTCCCAAGACTAACATGCCCATTTTTTAAATCTTTCTTCATTGGTCAGGCTTTCTAAAGCTTTGATCATTTTTATTGCTTTCCTCTGGATTCCCTCCAATTTGTCCATATCTTTCCTAAAGTGTGGCACCCAAAACTGGACACAATACTCAGCTGAGGCCTCACCAGTTCGAAGTAGAATGAGACAATTACCTCCCACATACGACACTCCTGTTAATACATCTCAGAATGTTATTAGCCTTTTTCACAACTGCATCACACTGTTGACTCATGTTAAATTTATGATCCACTATACGCCCCAGATCCTTTTCAGCAGTACTACCACCTACTCAGTTATTTCCCATTTTGTACTTCTATTTGTGCATTTGATTTTTTCTTCCTAAGTGAAGTCCTTTGCACTTGTCTTTTTTGAATATCATCTTGATTTCAGACCAAATTGTCCAATTTGTCAAGGTCATTTGAATTTTAATGCTGTCCTCCAAAGTGCTCCCCGCTTGGTGTCATCTGCAAATATTATAAGTTTATTCCCCACTCCATTATCCAAGTCACTAACGAAAATATTGAATAGTACCAAACCCAGGACAGACCCCTGCAGGACCCCTTTAGATATGTCCTCCCAGTTTGACAGTGAACCATTGAACACTACTTTTTAGTACGTTTTTTCAACCAGTTGTGGCTTAGATGAAATTACCAATACTATGTTTCCCTAGTGTGCTTATGAGAATGTCATGTGGGACTGTGTCAAAAACCTTACTAAAATCATGATATAGCATGTCAACAGCTTCTCCCTATCCACTAGACCAGTAACCTTGAAGCAGTAATTCTGGATGATTACCTAATCATATAGCAAAATCATCATAATATACATTGTCAATCTGTATTGGAAAGTCACGCAGCTTGATTTTCAAAAACTCTGATTAACAGTGGTGGGGGGTTTTGATCACATAGGCACATATTCTAAGCCAACATTCACAATGCATCACATATCTTGGTGAATGCACTTATCACTAAAATTCAGGTCTGGAGTTTAAACACTCCGATATTCGGGAGCATCTGAGCAGAGGATTTAGCCCATTTGACCCATTTTATAGCTAGGGCCAGTTACAACAGTCAGATCTGGTTTGGGATTTTGAATTTTTCCAAACTTCAGAGGTGTTCAGCTCCAGAGTTGTGGCTTGGGTACTAATGGTTATGTATCTGTAGGTCTGATTGTTCTCCTTAACCTCTGAGGATAGGACAAGAAGCAATGGGCTTTAATTGCAGCCAGGGTGGTTTAGATTGGACATTAGGAAAAACTTTCTAACTGTCAGGGTGGTTAACCACTGGAATAAATTGCCTAGGGAGGTTGTGGAATCTCCATCATTGGAGATTTTTAAGAGCAGGTTAAACAAATACCTGTCAGGGATGATCTGAATAATACTTAGTCCTGCCATGAATGCAGGGTACTGGACTAGATGATCTCTCAAGGTCCCTTCCAGACCTATGATATGATAGTGTTTCCAAGGTGCAGCCCGAGACACAACACTCATCAGAGATTAAATTAGCTTTGACCCTGAATCCTCTTTCATTATACCATTAATACATGATAAATCATCTTTTCCTCTTGCACCAGAAATGCCTTCAGACCTTATAGATCAGTCATCAGTGCAATATTTCTTTGACAATTCTTTCCCATTATGCGTTGCCCCTTGCTGTCCCAGTAAAGGCAAAATTCCCCTTAAAGCTAATGGGAGTTTGCAGAATTGTGCCTTTTATGGAATTCCTGTAGTATAAAACAGGTTGAGTTAAATGGACAGATACTTTCGATGCATTTGGTGCACTGCCACTTCACACACAGTAACTAGTGAGATACCACCGCAACATGTCACAGTAATAAAGAAGGAGAAAAAAAAAGAGGAGCAATAAGATATTCTGGCATAAAATCTTCCAGTGCTATTTGAACACATGGTATTTGCAAGTTGTCTGCTGTGTAACTTTACCCAAGGAGAAGGGCAAGGATGGAGATCTGGAATATTTTCCCCATGTGTTATCTTTTATTTAATCAGACCGGAACATCTTGCAATGCATGTGCTAAAGATAGACAACGCTTTGCAAATTGGTTTATCATTTCTGAACATACTGTACTAGTCAACTACTTCATTCAGATGGTTGATTTTTTTCTTGTTTCTCTTTGAGGAGTAGAATTAATCATTCACTTCCTCTTTAAAACAAATGGAGGGCTTTTCATCTAGCAATGCTGTATAACTTGATAAAAAAACTATAATTGGAGATAAGGAGCCCTTTTATTAGAGTACTGTATATAGACATACACTGTTCATTCTTTGCTTCAAAGGGAGCCAAAGGTTTACATAGTCTAAATTGGAGATAGTCACTTTTGCAAGCAGAAAGACTTTGGACTGCACCACTTAGGGCTTTAGGTTTTCTTCTCTCACTTTTCATTAACACAGGAGAAGTTGTATGTACCTAGAGAGATGAAAGTAGTCCTCACTCTATGTAACTCTGCAGCAGGGTGACCAGATAGCAAGTGTGAAAATTGGGATACTTTCTTTTTCCCCCCATGGGGCAGGGAGTATAGTTGCCTATATAAGACAAAGCCCCTAATATCGGGACATCTGGTCACCCCACTCTGGAGATCAGAAACGCAGGTAGAATTTTTAGTTAATTTTCTTCTACAATCTTGCCCTTTTCTCCACTCCAGTTTTTTCTTTTACTCTTTTTGTATTTCTCTGCTTCTTCTTCCTCTGATATTTTGTCTGTATTTTCTTGGTAACATTATTCCACACATTTCGAAATTGAAGTCAGTAATTCCGCAGTTTTATTCAGTTTTAACAAACTTAAGCAGATGTTTGTCATCTCAGTGCAACCTATAAAATCCACAGGTGACAGTTCGAGAAATTATGGTTCAAATGTATGCCTAGTTTCACCCCCACTGAAATCAATGCAGTTACTCCACAGATGAATGTGACACAATATTTTATGGAGAACCCGAGTCTACACAAAACCACCTGTGGAATAAAAGTCATAGAATCATAGAAATGGAGGACTGGAAAGGACTCGATAGGTCATCAAGTCCAGTCCCTGCACTGAGGCATGACTAAGTATTACCTAGACCATCCCTCCTAGTCCTCCTATTATCTTCTCTCCTTTCTAATCAATCTTTAACCTAGTGCTTACTGTTTTAAAACACAAGTATTCAAGATACAAGATTTAGCATGTAATTCTGCAGCTCTGGGACTGATCTGAAAAATGTTATTGATGCTATTATTATTATGTATATTATGGTAGTACCTGGTCCAGATTGGGACCTCCTTGAACCAGGTCTCTGTACAAGCACACAGGTAAACAAGGTTTCTGCACTGAAGAAATCTGAAATCTAAAGTTAATTTTTAAACATTTTTTTTTCAAATTGTAAAATAAGCTAATGCAGAATTGACAACACACTCACATCTTCAGGCTTTTCTAAAAAGATTAGGCCTGATTTCCAGGGAGGTTAGGTGTGCAATCACACATGCAAATAGAGCACACCCTAGCTGTGTGTGTATTTTGTAGACTCAATGGCCCAACTTTCCTGCCTTCTCATGGGAACAAAAAATTTGAAGCAAATCACTGCCACCACCGACTTCAGGTTCTCAAGCAGCTGTAGTGGCTTCACGTACATTTGAGGATCCAGTTCAAAATTGCCCTGGTTGTTTCTAAAATCCATTGTGGATTTGCTCCAGCCTACCTCATGGACCCTGTAGCTCTCTATTTCCCTCTCTACTCCATCAATGAGACTCCCTCTCTGTCCCTCCACAGTGTTTCGGCATTCTCTTCAGCAGTCTTTCCCCATCAGAACAGCCTTCTTTCCACCTCTTTCCCCTATTCTTTTCCTTTCACTCTTAACAGTCTCTTTCTTTGCAATTTACTGTGCATATGGAAAGATGCTGTACAGAACACAGTTTCATTGTGGTTTAGGTTTGGAAGAGATTGAATTCATTCAGCTCATGTTCAGAGAAGACTTCATCAGCGATAGCTATTTTGGTGGCAACCTGCATGGAAGAATTGCAACGGAAGAGTTACACTTTGGTGAAGGGGTGCACCGGAAAGCATTTCGAAGTAAAGTGATGCAAGGCCTAGTGCCTATATTCAGCCCCGGTCATCCCTGTGTTCTTAAAGTGCACACTGCTATTTCATACGGGACCAAAACCAAAGATGAACTTGTTCAGAAGAACTACAAACTGGCAATGCAGGTAAACTCCATTTTCCTCCATAAACAAACATTGTGGGAATAGCTGGCTTTGAAATTTTCAAACAGCTGGCTGTGTTAAATGTTTTCAGTAACGCTGCATTGGCATTCCTGTTTGTAATATAGGAATGCTATGTTCAAAATACCGCAAGAGAGTATGCCAAGATATACGCAGCAGAAGCAGAATCTTTGGAAGGCTTTGGAGAAGTGCCAGAGTGAGTATGTATATTATTCTGAGCTACAGTGGCCATCTGGCTCCTGGAAAATATTGCTGGGGAAGAAAAAACAGGCATGCTGAGAACATATGGGGTACCACTGCAGTCATATCTTAGATCATACTTGGTAACGATGAAATGGTAAGAATGATTCTGTCTTCCAATTATAGAGAAAAATAGTAAAATCCAGTGAGTAGCAGAGATTCAGAAGCAAAGGGCCTAATTCCGATCTCACATACACTGATGTAAAGAGTAATCCATATATGTCGGTGCAAGTACACCAGTGTAAACCCAGTGGGAGATGAGAGTCAGACCCCAAAGCTTTCAATTAAAAATAAAACCTAACAAAAAAAAAAACGTAGAATTTCTGAAAGCTGGTACTAAGTCTCTTCTGTTTAGGCAAGTCACTTGAGCCCATCTGTGCTTAAGCCACAAAGTTTAGCTCTGGTTCTGGACTCTTCCCATGTTTGGGATGTTCATATTGAAGGATTGTCCCAGTGTAGAGAGCGGGTTTGTCTATGTGTGGAGATCAGATTAGTAATTTTAGTACAGACCCGTCGCTGCACCTCAGGTTGGGAAGTGACACCTCGTGAATTTTGCAACAGATATCTCAGATATTTTTCAAAGGATTTGCTGTTCCCGTGTATGGCTACCATATATAGTCAGATGCCCTAAGGATGGTTGAAATTCCACCTGTCCATGACTCACCTCAAGGATAAACCTCACATGCCTGTGAGCAGCCTAAGTCTCCATCTCCTTGTAGAGGACATAAGATATCTGCTTCAGCTGCATCTGAATCACTGAAAAAAATTAGAGTGGATGAGTTAACTATTTTCCCAGTAGTCTCTCTATATATAGAGAAAGATGATTCTATTTGGATCCCAATCCAGAAAACAGTGAAATAAAACAGCTATATGCTGACCCAAAGTGAGCTGAACATTAAGCTAAATCCTGGCTTTATCCAAAACAGCAGGTGGTTTTGGTATCCACACCACCTCTTTCCATCTTTACTAATTAGAATAATTTATATACATGCCATTCATGGTGGCAGCTATTTCATACAGCACCAGAAGGAAAGAGGAAGGCTGGACTGCTTCCATTTGGTTACTCTGTATGCAGTATGCGTGCTCAGCATGACTGGTTTTTATTTTCTCCATAGCTCTGAGATAAAAGCAGGCAACGCTGCACCACTGAGTTTTAGGGGGGGAAGCAAAGCAAAGAAAGGGGTTCTCAAATGAGCGTAAAGGGACCTACATGCCCGAGACTGCATTTAAGAGGATTTTTCGGTGGGACCTTTTAAAACCATGCAGTAAGGAAGGGCTATAAGTCTTGCGGCGTTTACTGCAAGCTGCTGCTACTACTACATTGGTGCCTATAAAGAATTTTCCAAATGAGCTCTGTTGATATCACACAAAATGCAGACTCTGGAATGCTTTGCTAAAGCAACTTGTTCAGTACCACACGCTTTCCTTAAAGGCAAATACCATTCCTGGCAACACCCCTGTAAAGGGAATGAGAGGTTTTACCAAGTGAGAGAAAGATCCTCCTCCTCCAGAACTGCAATCTTTACATCCTGAGCTTCTAGTGAGGACACCGTTGTATCAGTATAAAAGGGTACAGCTTTTCCCGAATGGCAAAGGGAATAACTGGACAGGTGTCAGGCCCCTTTATACCAGCATTCCTGCTCCACACTAGGGCTTTTACCCATTTAAATACATTGGTTAAAATAAAAATAAAAACCACACCCATAAACCAAATAGTTATACCAGTAAAAATGAAGTGTAGACCAGGCCTGAAAAAGCAGTAAGGAAGAGTTCTCCAGGTCCGTGCCCATCTGCTCTATCTCCACGCCATCTCAGGCCTCTGTATCCCATCAATTATATGGGCAACACTCGAATTCATTTCAATATGAGCTGTGTGTACCAAATTATGCTGGGAATCAGGCCCCTTGAACACTGCCATTTCCAGAAGTAGTGGTCTTCTCCTTGAGAGTTATACTTCTGGGTGTGACCACCACCATTTTGGAAATATCGATTTAAGGGATGATGCTGGATGCAGGAAGGCATGTGACTGGAGAGGAGCACACTTCTCTGGGGTTTGCCATAACTTCCTGTAAAGCAGTGACTATTGCTCCATACATTGGTTATCACAGGCACTGCCTGGAGATCTTGGGAGCTGTATAATAAAATATGGCGATGTCTTGTGATAAACTCCATTTGATTTCAAAATAGCATTATCATCATGAGATACTGGAGCCTGATTCTGTGCTTACTAGCATCAGTGTCATTCACCAGTGACATCAGTGGAGTTACTCTTAGGGTTTCTCCTGCCACCCTTCACTGTATTAGCAGGGAGGGCCGGCTCCAGGCACCAGCGTAGCAAGCAGGTGCCTGGGGCGGCCAATGAAGAGGGGGACGGCACCTCCGGCCGTTCAGCGGCAATTCAGCGGCAGGGCCGTCACTCCCTCTCGGAGCAAAGAACCTGCCGCCGAATTGCCGCCGTAGAATGAAGTGGCGGTAGAGCTGCCGCCGCTTGCAATCGCAGGTTTTTTTTTTCCCTGCTTGGGGCGGCAAAGATGCTAGAGCTGACCCTGGTAGCAGGGCACTCCTCCGGAGCACTCCTGTGTCACTCCAGTGTAAACAGAATCAGGCGCATTCTGAGGTTTCAATGCACTTCTCAGAAGCCGAGATGCAGCAACAGCAATGAACTCTGGTAACCAAGAGGTTCATGTTGGCAGTGAGATAAGTAGTTTCTAGAATCCTCAACAGATTCAAGTATGTGCTAGCTAGACATGCTAAGCTCATCAGTTTCACTTTATGTTCACTGGTCTTTGAGAAGACCTCATAACTCAAAGCAAAACTTCCACAGTTTGTCTGGATTTGGACCGCAACCAGTTTCATATCTATTCCATCCCTAACCATAAATGAACCTAAGGTCTGGCAAACCCAGCCCACGTTCATGGAAGGCTTTGCAAACCTTTTGGCAAAATTAGCTCAAGTTTTGAGTTGGAAAACTAAGTGAGTTTTTGCCTGGTTTTGAATTTCCATGTGAAATTTCACCTGGAGTCAACTGAGGAGTTCTGAACTAGACACAAACATCACCAGAGTTCAGGGATTTTCAGCTCCAAGGCTTTGTCTTGAGCCAGTCTGTACTAAGAATCTAATGATCCCTCTAAAAAAAAGTTATTACATTTCTTCCTCTTGTTGTCTGGCAAAAGAGTTGTTTTGATCTGAATTTTCAAAAGTGCTAACTAACTTTGGATGCCTCTGGCTTTAGGTGCACAAATTGAGAAACCCAAGAAGTGCCTACTGAAGTGCATCAACACTGATCACAGATAACATTGCCATGGAAGCCACTGGAGGATAAAAGGGCTCAGCACCTTTAAAAATCAGGCCTTCTGTTGTCAAAAAGGCACCATAAAAACAATGCACCCAAAAATTAGTGAACACTTTTTAAAATGTAGGCCTTCATTTTCAGAATGTACAAGGACGACATTGGCAATTATGCTTTGAAAACTTAATGCAGAAGGGTTTAGATTTGACCCAGTAAATGAAACAGAACTTACATCATTTGTAGATCACTGCACAATTGAAGGATCTAATTCCTATCAAAACGTTTCCTACTATCAAACTTGACTCAGCCCTAGTATCTTTTCTACTGACTGTCTGAAACTGCATGTTCCTGGACAAAAAGTCTCTTACACGTTCCCTGACTGAGATCATTAAAGTTTATTGGGTTCGATTTCAGGATCATTCCTATTTTCCTTGTTCATCGTCCTGAGAATAATATCCCTTATGCAACCGTGGAAGAGGAACTGATTGGAGAATTTGTGAAATATTCTGTCCGGGATGGCAAGGAAATAAATTTCATGAGAAAAGACTCAGAAGCTGGTCAGAAGTGTTGCACCTTTCAGCACTGGCTGTATGAGAAAACCAATGGAAATTTGCTCGTTACAGATTTTCAAGGTGAGAGTTCTGATCCTTGTGACAGTATGTGACAGTTCTGTCATGCTATCACCCTGACACCCAATCACTCAGTATCCCAGTGACTAGACAGACTTTCATAGTACGTGTATGGAGTCAGTGGCAGTGAGCCTCCCTGCCTGGGCTGACAGATTTGGGGTGGGGCTTCGTGCTAGCTACAAAATCTGCACTGAAGTTACAACTTGGGCAGCAGCTCAGACTCTGAAGCCTAGGGATGAGGGTAGTGCACTTGAAAGCGCTGTCTACACAGCTATTTTTAGAGTGCTAGCACGAGTCTCGCCAACCCATGTCTGTCGCCCCAGGCCAGGAATCTCACGGTCACAGGCTGTGGAGATATGCCTTCAGAGCCTCATTCCAGCACAATTCTATTCTTTGCAGTTTTCAACATATTGAAGTTGCTGAGCATGGTCATGTAACGCCGACTGACCCCAGTCATCGGCAGCCAGGATCAAACCTGGGAGCTCACTTACCCATGATCCTCTACTGCATGAGCTAAAAGACGCATGTCTCTTAGCCAAGGCTGTAGAAGGCTCATCAATCTCTAGCTAGTCTAGCCGCCACTAGAACGGGACAGAGTGCCACACCAAGCAGGCATGGGTTATTCTCACTCGCTAACCTCATCACATAAAACTACTTCCCCTGGATGGAAACTAGAGAGATTCCTGTTGAACAGCTCATGTCCAGTGCCCTGACTGCACACCTGCCAGCACACTTACTGTCTCTCTCTTGAGTAATTTAATTCCTTTTGTGGCTCTAGTATTTAATTCTTGACCTTTTAGCCCCACACTCAGAATCTGAATCCTTCCCACGCCATCAGACATCACCTGCGGTACCCACAAGGCTCCGCCATCCATGTCTATCATGCTGTTTGACAGAATGGTTCTCCTGTTGTGTTTCTAGAACTCAGCTCTTTTACAAGGATAGGTTGTTGGCCTATCGCTCAGCCAGTGGCCTGCTTTTTGTCTAGTCCCTACCCTTTTTGTCTGTTGGATAGTCCTAACAGGAGTTAAAACTCCCGCCATCACAGCTCTCAGTGTCATTGGAACATAGAAGCCACCCATGGCATCAAGCATAGTCTCCTGTAAAGGACAGTATTATTACTAGGCATTATAACCCAGACTAGGAGTTGCAGGTGCTCCATATCTCTGAATACCAGGCCACATGTTTAGGTGTCTAAATATGGATTTAAATGCCAGTCTTCAGGCACCAAAGTTGGAACATTTTGTCTTGAGCCTTTATTTCAGAAACACAACGTAAGCAGTGTGACCCAGTGTGCCTTAAAATGCCAACATCAGGGCAGGCTGCAAAAGGGAGAGCAGATAACCACCAGTTTTGGGAGTAACACTGAAGTTAAACTCACCAACCAGTCACAAACTGTGCTTCTGATCCCCCACACTGGTTATCAAGAAGCTGAAAAAAGAAATCACACAGCCCCCTTTATTACATTCCAGTTCTCTGGCTCCCAATCAGCTCATAGGTCCAGTACAGTGAGAAGTTATTTAAAAACTTTGCTCACTATATAAAATGTTCTTCTGACCCCAAAAGGCCAGCCACATTACCAGTTCAATATTAGTTTGGATCTTACCCAAAATACCACACTGACAGCCAATCCTTTAGCATCTAAAACTAAAGGTTTATTATAAAAAGGAAGAAAGAACAAGAAGAGAGTTGTTAAATGATAAAGCACCCAGATACATACAAAGACCTCAGCATCCATGTATCAGGTTCTTAGCAGTACTGGTGAGTTTGCCGGCTTGAAAGTCCCTCTGGAATACATCCACAGCATGGATGAGTCATTTAGTCCTTTGTTCAGAGCTTCAGTTTGTAGAAAAGTTACTCCAGAGGTAAGAAGCAGGAATGAAGACAAATGGAGATGATGCAGCTGCCTTTTACATTCTTTTTACCATGCAGCTTGTACTTCCTTTGTACCAAACACAAGCTTCACAGCACATGGTATGGAAAAGCCTTAGAGTTCTAGGAAAAGCCTTAGAGTTCTAGGCATGCCCCTACCTGCTGTGCGGACTCATCAGGTGTATTCTCTGGTTCCTTTCAATGGGTTCATTGTACAGTTGATGACCCTTGATGGGCCATTGAACAGGCTAGGCAGTGCTGATGACAATCTGTCTGGGGGTGTCACCCAGATGCACAGCACAAGTTTGGAAATACAGATATACCTGACATATCTATAACTCACAATAGAAAGGTGATACAAACATATAAATAAGATTATCATACTTGGCAAATCATAACGTTTTCACAGATACCTTACACGGCATATCTAGCACGATTCATTGCAATTTTATAACATTGGTATTAATAATAATAATATAAAGTGTGTCACAATTCCATAGAGCATCACATGTGGCATGTCACTAACAGCTCAAAGGCATTAGCTGCCTTAGGTCATGTCTACACGAGCAAGCTTACAGCAGCACAGCCTATGCAGCTGTAAGATCACTCGTGTAGCCGCTCTGCACTGATGGGAGATAGCTCTCCTGTCAACATAATAAAATCACTTCAATGAGTGGCTGTAGCTATGTCGGCAGGAGAACCTCTCCTGCCAACATAATGCTGTGCACATGAGTACTTATGCCAGGGAAGCTTATGTCTCTCAGGAGGGTATTTTTTTCATACCCTTGAGCGACATAAGTTTTGCTGGCATAAGTGGTAGTCTAGACATGGCCTTAGAGCCTGACATATGCCCACTGAAGTCAAAAGAGATTTGTAATGGTTGTAAGAGAAGGAATTTAGGGCATGAGAAACCCTTTGAGCACACACAACCCATCCATTCAGTTGGCTGTACATTATCTAACAGCAGGAGGACAAAAGGGGCAATCTGTCCCATACAGGTATTAATGATGGTATTAGAAACCATGGGTTGAAATAACATGAAGCCTATTGCACCACTTAAACATTAATATAGGGATAAAATTCATATTTAAATGGTGTAGTCTTTGTGTCGGTTGTCTACGTGAGGAGGAATTTCACCTTCAATAATTTGTCCTAGGCTACAGACTGAGGGCCATTTTCAGCTCTCAGTTACGCTGATGTCGGTGGGACTGACAGAGTGTAACACACAGCAGGATCTGATGCCCCAAAACAGCATATGTTTTGACAAGTGAGTTCTGAATGGCCCCATGATGTGTTTCGATGGCTGTGCTCTCAACAAGCTAAAATAGTTTCCTAGTTGGAGCTTTAAGTTGGGTCTCTTGGAAGGGAGCTTGTTCTCTGCAGGGCCAGCTCCAGCTTTTTTGCCTCCCCAAGTGGCGAAGCAAAAAAAAAAAAAAAAAAAAGATAAAGCCGACCTTCGGCGGCAGCTCAATCATGCCACTCCATTCTTCGGTGGCAATTTGGCAGCAAGTCCTTCACTCCCTCTCTTCCTCTTTGGCGGAACTTCGGCGGCAGCTCAAAGAGAAAGAGAGGGACTGAGGGACCCGCCGCCGAAGACCCGGATGTGCCGCCCCTTTCCATTGGCCGCCCCAAGCACCTGCTTCCTTCACTGGTGCCTGGAGCCGGCCCTGGTTCTCTGGAACCCTAGGCAGCACTTCTCCTCACTCCACCAACTGTTTGGCTTGTGTTATACTCTCTCCAGCCCGTTCTGGACATATGGTACTCTCATCTGAGTCTAACTGTGTCATTCCTGACTTGCTCCCGCTGCTGTGCTAAGCCTGCTGCCCTTGCAATGCTCCTGGTCCTTTCTGGCCTTGGTAGTGAGAGACTGGAATCAGGAATCACACCTGAGCCTCTTATGCAAACCAGGAAGTCACATGGCTCCAGCTTCCAATGAATCTGTTTGTACAATGCCTCGCACAATGGGGCCCTGGTTCATGACTCCTACACTCTACTGAAGTACAAGTAAAGAACAACATTGTTCACGGGAATTAGCTAATTAGATGATACCCTGTCAGTATAAAAATATCTGTAAATTACTGTTATCAAAAACTTATTGTAACAGGCTTTTTTGCCTGAAATAACAATTCGAACTAGCATTATGCCAGAGGAACCGCAGTCAAATTATTAAATAGGGACATTGGATTTTCTAAAGTATATTCTTTTTTAGTCTAATTGAAGCATTGAGACCCACCTGGTAATTAAAAAAAAATCAATACTAATTACAAGTGCCTTTGGCAAAGTGACTGGAGAACAATACAAATATGGGGTTAGAACAATTAAAATAATACACGGCCTTTTGATATGGCATCTCACATGGGAGAGAATAAAAGCTGTGCAGGGAGGTTTCTGATATTTTCTTTTCTACTCTCTAACGTTGGCCCTGTGAGCTCTGGTGCTGTGTTGGCTTTCTGTGTGTGATCCACACTCACAGGAAAGAAATGAATTAGCTGCTTGCTGTGGCAAGTGCTTTAAAAAGGTTAATTGGCATCCAATCTGGAGTAGGAGAAGTTTTCACATGGCTTGTGTCTCTGTAAATAACCACTCTGGAAAGAAAAAAAAGTCTCACACTCTTACTAAGAGATTTCATTTTACTACAAATGCACCTTAGTAAATCAGAACATTCAATACAAGGCTGACTAATGCCTGCTTTTTACCCCACCACTCTGGGATTTATGAACTGCTTTGTGAAATAAAAGACTCTAAAAACAGCACCCTGTGCCAGCACTTTGCCTTGCCTTTAAACATCTAACATCTGTCTTTAAAACCAATGAAAAATTCACACCCAGGCTCCTGATCACGTCTGAAGGAATGACCTCCTTATATCTAGAGAACACTGCCGTGACACCATTATGCACCTCGCTCACCCGCATTGTGCAAATATTTGGCCTTTAAAGAAGTAGTCTGTGGGTTCACGAAGTTGTTGAGGGAATAAATAGAGCAACAGTCCTGGCTGGGGTTCTGCAAGGAAAGGTGGAATCTTTCCACCCCCTACCCTTTCAAATTAGAAGGCTGAAAAAACCCCCAAAACAAATGCAAATGAATTAACAGGGAAAAGCCTATAGGACAAACTCCTCCTGGCCTGATGAGTATGAGGCATGCTCGAGTCAGGAAGCAGAGCCTCTGAGTTAGCATCTGAGCCTGGGAGCTATACGCTCTATTGATTCTTACCTGCTGCTCCGAAAAAGGAGCACCGTGTATCTGATGCTGACAGTAGCATCCTCACAAAGGGGGACCACTGGGACCCCGTCCATGCTCCAAAACTGCTGACCACATCCCCTTGGAATGGCTTGGCTGTGAATGTTGCAAGGCACATTAGCTTGGTTTCCTGCGGTGCACTCGAGGAAGTGCTAGATCTGTATCCTACCCTATACCTGCACACCTGCTCTGAGGGAGAAGGAGACTCCCTGCATCATCATCTCTCCACAGCACAAGCGCACAACACAGGGCAAGGCTTTGCCCACCCATGGCTAGTAAAACAAAAGTGGGGGTAAAAGTGGTAAGTGCTTTTTGGAAACACTGAGTGAAGAGTTTAATTTAGTACCTGTTGGTCACCCAAAAAACTAAACAGAGATCAAAGATTATTGGGCCATGCTGCTGATATGCAAAGTGGGTTCCCTATTAGAATACACTGTAGCCCACCCCACCCCCACTTGCAAACATCCAAATCCCAAAACTTAGGAACAATAAATGACCCTTATCCATCTCTTTGCAAATGTAAATGTTCTGATGCTGGATTTAGATGTCCCTTTAAGATGCCACAGTTAAAGTGAGGCTCTCAGTTACCCTCCAGCATAGGAAACATTCCCGAACCTTAGAGCTCCATTTATCACCTTGTTTGTGAATCACTGGAATGCACCTGACTGCTGCTAGTGTTGTGAACCGCACAGACCAAAAACCCTACGTTTGCGGGGAGAATGTTAAAATATTGTCACTACACAGAGAGAACTGAAACAAACTATAATCAATAAAGAATACCTAGCTGCATCTATAAGGCTATAAGTCTGAAGACACTCCTAGAAAGTCTGGTATAATGCAAGCTCCCTGTTTTGTTTTTTTGTAGGTGTAGGAATGAAGTTAACCGACGTTGGCATAGCAACATTGGCCAAAGGGTGAGTGAAAGACATATTTCTCAATGGACTATATTTGCATTGTGCTTCAAACTCCTCACAGTGTAAACCTGATGGGAGTTGGTGCATTGGATGTTTGTCTCACCATAACTTTAGGGGGAAAAACAATCCCAATGCAATTTGTGTTAACCTCCTCGCATTCATAAAATAGTAATGGGAACCTTCCTATCAAGAAAACACATTTGTTTTCCTCTTTGAAGGAAAGCGAACGTACTGGAGGTTTTGCTTTACAGAATTTCTTCATAAACACTTTATCTTGGAACAAATAAGATGTCATTGGTATTCCTCGTAAAATAACAAATAATAATCAAGATTTTCTTTTCTATTTGTTCTTTTATCTCCAATGCAATACAAATCAATAGAATGGTCGATATTTAATACTTCAGTTCCTATCTTACCCACAATGCAAAATTATTTGAAAAATCAGGGAGACGTGATGATTCAGAGGATGAGTAATGGGATATAGGCCTATATTTTCAAAAGTGGTTTTGTGTACCCATCTTGAGATACTTTATAAGGGCTTGATTTTCAGAAGTGCTGAAGAATCGCCTTCTGAAGATCAGGCCTCTTAAGGCACCTCACTTTGAGCACCGAAAAAATGAGGCATCCAAAAATCACTTGTTCTTTTTGAAGTGTTTGGCAGCCCCAGCCTAGGTTGCTTGTTCAAGGCCAGCCCAGCACATAAGTGACCATTACTATCTGATGGCTATTGAATAACAGTTATGAAGCACACAATGTCCCTGGAATGGAATGCATCCATACCACAACTCGCACTTGTTGGCAGAGGCCACGGATTGATGGATACTACAACTAGGTGGTCTGCCCTTTAAGTGCCAAGGATCTGGGGCCAGCCAGCCCTGTTCAGTGATCAGACCCAGCTGGGAAGGGAGCAAGTGATTGTGAAAATCAGCAAGTGGCTCAGCTGAGAGGAGCTGCAGGTGAGAGATGGGATCCTGCAGTAGACCTTGATGCAGCGGGAATGAAGAAAAGGGCACTTTCTCCTTTCAGCACTGAAAGGGGCCAGGGGGAAGCCTCTGGGGGACAGAAGAACTTCCTTCTGTTTTGACATTTTTCCTAAGTTTCATGTTGAAGAATAAAATGGTTTGCTGGAAGAGATTTGAGCATGGCAGAGAGTCCTGGGCTGGGCAGAAAGTTCAGGAGCCTTCAGATACTGTCATTATTAGTTATGTGATACTAAAACTAAACATCCCTCCCACTTCTGGAAAACGGTGGCACCTTGTCTTATATATAAATACCCCTCTCTCACATTTCAGACTCTGTGTGTTAGTTATTCCTCCCACAACACATTCAGATGCCTCTTGTTTTCTCAGGCTTGACTGTGTGCTCTTGTGAGCCATGCAAGGCATGTGAGGGAGGGAGAATGTCCAATGCAGCTATATCTAGGCTAGTAACTTGATGCACAAAGGAAACGCATTTAAGGATTTGCTGACATGTATTTGATTGCAAAGCAGCCCCCCACCCGCCTTCTCAAAGACAAAAACCTCTTGGAGCTATCAAACACTGCACAAGGCATTTAAAAGCAACCTGTCTCCAAGTGGATCTGCAATTATTTTAGACCTTCTTAAGAGACAAATATATAGAATCCCACAGCAGAAATAAAAAGCTTAGCCCATTTATGTTATAATTATTTTCCACTTCTCCCAAAGTACTACTAATTTTTAATCTGTAGAGTCATTCATTAAACTTACTGGGTATGCTATAAGATAACAGCTAAAAACACAGGTCCCTTTAATCCCTCTGTGAGGATAACCCATGTCAGGGAGTGGGAACTCTGGGTGAAATCTTGGCCCCATGAATACAGTGGGAGTTTTGCCATTGATTTCAATAAGACCAGAATTTCACCCACTGAATTTTTATGAAGTCTTCTAGAAGGCATGGAGCAAGTTTGCTCCCTTGGGACTGTAAGTGGTCGCTCTTACCACCCTAGTACCCCTTGATGCGAAGTCATGATGTTGCAGGGGACTTCACCTCTAGTGCCCACTTCCTTAGCCCCACAATGGCCTGTCTCTGTCAAAGTCTTTTGAATTCAGTTCTTTTCCAGGGTAACAAAAGTTCCAATTGTAAATCTCAATAAATCCAAATGAATAATTCTTCTGTCCTCTCAGGCTACACTGACATTCTCGGCTTCTTAGCTCCTATCCCTGAGCCCTGCAGAGCTTCTCTGTTGCTGTTTCCTCCCAGCAGGTTTTCCCCCATTGTTGTCCCCTCCCTAGGGACTCTCACAACTTCCCTCAGAGATCTCTCTGGTCATTAGAGGCCCTACCTCACAGCCCCTCCACAAGATCCTAACCTGCTGTCTGTGGGTCTCTTCCAGCCTCATTTCCTCAGACCCTTCCCATGCTCTTCCTCTCTCCTGGGACTCCTCCCCAGATTGAGTTCACAGCTCTGTTTAAGTAGTCCTCTCTCTGCTCCCTGGCATCTGAGGTGAGTCTCCATCAGCCTCAGCTGGGGATAGCTGTCTGGTCACAGGCAAGGCCAAGCCTGGGTTGCCTTAAAGGGGCAGCCAGCTTGTGACAGTGGCTTAGGAGCATTCCAGAGTTTCAGGACCTTGCCTTCTGTCCTCTCTAGATTATATCATGGAGCACAGAAGCTAGGGTTACCAGATGTCCCGATTTTATAGGAACAGTCCTGATTTTTGGGTCTTTTTCTTATATAGGCTCCTATTACCCCCAACCCCTGTCCTGATTTTTCACATTTGCTGTCTGGTCACCCTAACAGAAGCAGTCGTACCAGGTCAGACCCATGGTCCATCGAATCCAGTATCCCATCTCAGACATTGGCAGATGCTTCACAAGAAAGTGTAAAAGCCACATAATGGACAACATAGGCAACTATCCCAGACAGTTAGTTGCTGACTCCTCTCCAGAAGCCTGGGTGCCATTATCCCTCATACACATTTACACTAGCAAATATGTCTGAGTGATATTATTATTAATATTATTCACATAAATGTCTAACCTTTATTTAAGCCCTGCTATGCCCTTTAAAACCTAAGACCAGACCGCAAATATCTTGCAGAAGTGAGTCCCACAGATTAACCAGACATGGGGAAATCACAAATTTCCTTTTATCAGTTTTTAAATGTCATTCATCTGCTGAGATGTTTAGCAATTCCAACCCTACCAACAATAACTGCTGTGAAATTTTGCACCAGAGAGGGAGAGAGAGAGAGAGAGAGACCACCACTCTTTCCAATATTATTTTAACAAGCCTTTTGTTTCCTCAACTAATGCATACTATTCTTTTCTCTAACTTTGTTGTATGTGATGTCACAGTTCTGTTCCCTTGCATCTTTCTTGGGTAGATGGTTGTGACAACCACTTTACGTTATAAGCAACGAGGGTCCTGTGGCACCTTTGAGACTAACAGAAGTACTGGGAGCATAAGCTGAATCTTGCATCTGAAGAAGTGAGGTTCTTACCCACGATAGCTTATGCCCCCAATACTTCTGTTAGTCTCAAAGGTGCCACAGGACCCTCTGTTGCTTTTTACAGATTCAGACTAACACGACTACCCCTCTGATACTTTACGTTATGTTCTTCCTTAAGAAATCTGTATAAAATATAGAACTGATCACAGCAATAGGTACAAAGAGAAATATCTTTATTGCCTATGTGGTTCTCTATATGCCAGAGACACAGAAAAAAACAATGCTTTCCCCCCAGCCTCCTTTGTACTATCCTAGCATATTCTAGGAAAACCCTTCACATTTCTAGCTTGGCACTTTTTCAAAATTTACATTGATTTTTTTTTTTCATTGGCTCCAGAGTGAAATCATTTGAATTAGTCTCTCATCATCCATCTAGAAAATAAAGAAATCAGACAAGTTTTAATTATGTTACGCTGTGCTCTGGAACCTGATGATTTATAGGAAGGCTTTAATGAATGTTATTATACAGCATACTATGGGAAATTATGCTGATGAAAACCCATCTGAGACAAAGAGACAGGAAGATGAGGTGAGACAAAGAATGTACAGTGAAATCTGAACTAAGGATCACCCCAAATAGACACACTTTGTCTTAAGCAATTTAAATTTCTAGTGTCCTTTTGTTTGACTCATGTTATTTCTACAAGGCAACAGATTTTTTGCTGGTCCTGTATTTTCCCCACATTGTTCATCATTTACCCAGGAGGATGCCTCTGAGTTAATTTTTGCCAGATTGATTTTAAAACATGTTGGGATGTACAGGGGAAAACAAATAGGTAGAATTCATCCACATCACAGCTTAGTGCTAATGGCAATATGATGTAAACAAACAAGTGAGATAGTAAACCCAGTATGTCTGTGACAGCATACACAGTCATACAAGGTTATAATTCTGATAATGATTCTAATATTTTTGATTCTGTAAGACAGAGATGAAATGAAACTAATGTATCAGTGTGATAGCCGATGCAAATTCTGTAACCTGCCTTTGCAGGGCAGATGAACTCATTGATCCCATAGGTGTCATATCGAATTCCTTTGAGCCTATATTGAACTTTGGGAAATTTTACCAGAATCATGGCTGAATGGAGACCATTCATAGAGTTTCTGTTCAATTCAGCAAGTAAATAAAAAGCTAAATTCACTGTACTGCTTACACAATTAAGTTGAAAAATACTATCATGTCATGCTGTAAACTGTTATTGATGAATTTAGAAAAGCTGATAGGGCAAACGTCAGGAATTATTTATGTTCATTTAATTTTCCCTAGTATTACTTTTAAAACAAGCGTACAATACATCTAGCAAGAGACAGCCCAGATTAATATTCTGCATAACATTTCTAGCATTGCCCAGTGCCATTAATCGTTTTATAAGCCAGAGATTCCAAGCAGTTAGAGTCTGAACCACAATGAATTGCACTGTCCAGAATTTATTTATTTGTCTGCTCTCCTAACTATCTCCCCCGCTTTGGTAGTGGTTATGAAGAGACTAGATGCTTACAACATTTAAACACATTTCTGATTAGTAATTGCTTTGCATATCTCTCATGCCTGTTTTATCAATGGAGTAAAAAGGCACAAAAGCACAAATGTATTAGTTGAAGTGTAATAGAAATGGCCGCGATAAATTTTCTACCACTAGAGGGCAAAGTTTTCCTGGAAATAAAAAAACCAAACCTTGAAAACATTTATCATTTAACTATTGGGAAGCACCGAAGTCAGCAACTTAACTCTTGTAAATATGATATTGGCTCAATTCTTTCTTATATTTAAACAAAAAAAGTAAAATACAATTATCTGATTTCTAGCAGCTTCATGACTACTAACCAAAATTTTAGATTAGATGTTAAGTTCCAAGAGTAGCCATGGTTTGTAAAAAACACGAAGGAAATGAGATCATGATATGCTTTTGTACACCCATAGCCATGATGATTAAAAAAAGCTTCGGCTGCCAAATGTAGAATCTAAAATTTCCTCCATGTTTTTGAGCATGGAGAGCTTTGGGGTAGCCTACTGTGGAGAGAAAAGGCACCGCAAAGTTTGAATCTGGATCCAAATGCTAACTCCTTTAGATTTCAGGAGTTTTGGTTTGGGCTTCTCCCTAAACATGAAGGGATTTTGTCATAAACTGCATTCATCAGTGATCTAGCTAGTTAATTAATAACACATGGCATGTTAAACAACAGATTAAACATTCTTTCAGGAGCTTGGAAAGGTCATTCGGTGCTCTTGAATGCAATACATATGAAAGCAACATAAGGACATTTCCAATTTAGAAGCCATTCGCTGACACAGACCTCCTCCCCCATTACATGTACCCACAAGCTATAATAGCAGCAGAATGTTTGAATTAGCCTCACTAGTCCTGCCAAGCTGCAGCTAGACTATAGTCATTATTAAGACTTTGCAGAACCAATGATACATTTAGATGTGTAAGTGATGGAGAGCTCTATAGAAACACTGAGGATCTGGATTTTTGAATACCCCAAAGGCTGGGGGTGCTCAGATGCAAGGATTTAATTCTCACAGGCTGTGGTGATGGGTGTGGTATAAAGGGATAAATAGGTAGCTTTCGCTGACCCATTGTAAAGATAGGGGCCATTTACAAAATTCAGATCCAACCCAAGATTTTGAAGCCTCTCAACCTCCAAAATGTGGTGGTGTTTGGATCAGAGGGGCAGGGTTGATTTTGTCCCATCTCTAGTTACAAGAGCAAACAAAAGCCAATTGTGATAGAAAAAGAGAAATGGGTGTGATTTGATTTGTGAATAAAGCTGGTGGAATAGTATTCATCAACTTTTTAAACTCTACAAAATATTGGCCTCGTTTTTCATTAAAGACCTAGTCCCATTTGCTGTGAACGTATTCAGTATGTGCTGAATATTTCAGCGGAATAACTCTGAGACTGTGGCTTGTTTGTGAAGTTTTCACAAATTGTTCACTTCAAGCATCTGCTATTCATGACATGAAATTGATCATATTCTATTGTTTTTGGTCCCTGATTGGATGATCTGCTCTTTAAAAGGAGCATAGTGAGTGACAGAAACAAAATACGAATAAGAAAATAGTCTGAATTCATTACACTGGATTTTCTTTTGAACGCATTCTCCCATTAGCCAGAGACTAATTAACTATAGCCAACCTTCACAAAACTGGACACTCATCTGCAGTCCCTGAGTTTCTGGGTGCCCAATTTGAGACACGTTGGGCGTAATTTTAATGAGAGCTGAGCATCCAGAACTCCAGTTGAACTCAGTGGACGCTGTGAGTGCTCAGTACCTAGGGAAATCAGGCCCAAAAGGTCTCACGTTGGGCCCCCGACGTTCGAATGACCCAGAATCAATCATCACTGATGAAAATTTGGGCCTAAACCAATGGACTAAAGAAACAAATAATTTCATGGTTGTTTCCTTCCAATATGTCCTCTGAGACCAATGGCTAATGATCCTACAGAGACATTACTGACATAAGAGTTAATAATTTATCCCCCCAGACTGGATAATTTTTCTATTTTCATGAGAAAAGAGGATAGGTTTTTAAACTCTACCTTTTCATGACAAAATGATCTCCAACTGTTAAACTGTTGGTCTCGGTACTAGTATAGAAAAGTGCATAAACTTCTTGCAAAGGAAGAGTGCAGGAAAGAGCATGTGAAAAATTCCCACCAGCAGGAACATAATTTCCATGAATGTGGCTTCCTGGAAAAAGGAAATGATTTCCCCCTCTCAATTGAAAAATAGGCAGTGTCTGCCAGGAGGAAAACCCACCACATTCATGCCTCAGAAATGGGTCATTTTGCACACATCTACAAGAACAATCACAAAGAAAAGCAACTATCATTCATTGCAGTGAAAGCTGTCAGATCACTAATGGCCCTGGAGATTCCTAAGCATTTAGATTTCTTCCTGCTTAATAGAAGAGAAATGTGGCCTCTCTTTCAGTCCTGCAGCGGAAACAAGATATTTTAAATATTAAAGCAAGCAGATGCTCTCCAAAGGCTCTCTACATCACAGAGGCTCTTTATTCCCTTAGACACTGGCACCTGAATCTCTGACATGTACAGTCCTGCACCATGCAGGAGAGTAATTGAGAACCACTATAGAGTGAAGAGGTTTTAACTAGAACTCATTGAATTATTTGTTGTTGACTAATAGTCGCTGTGAATTTGTCCTTTATTTCCACAAATACCCAGGGCTTGATTGAATATTCATGATTAAACCCCTGTTGGAAGGGGGACTAAGGCTGGCCTTCAGACACAAACAAAACACAACAAAAGGAGAAACAAAACACTGTCTCTTTGAGGCACGCCCTTTCTGATGAGTTACTGCTCTGCCCTGGCCAATTTCCACAGTCAAGCCCAAGGCTATCCTCAGCTTGATCCAAAGGAGAAGCTCTTGTCAGTGTCAAGTAGGCTTGCTTGTGAAAAGAGCCATCCTCTGATGTGACTGAAGCAGAATCTTCTTGCTTCTAGAGTGGGGCTTGGTCTGGGAGCGTCCTGGCTCTATTCTCTCCCCCCAGGAGCGGGAGAACATTTCATCACAGAGCCCCAAGCTACTTTGCCTTTCTGTTTATAATCTGCCATAGGGCTAGATTGTGAGTGCAACCTGCACAGCCAGGGAGTGCAAAGGAGTGGGGGCACCAGGTGCAAGCTACCCTAAACCTGAGTCAGGGTGTAGGGGGAGAGTATGGACTCTGTGCCTGATAATCATGCTGGGAGCCAGCAAAGGGACAAGGAAAGCCAGGGCTCCACACACACATCAGCCAACAGGGCTGGCTAGCAGTGGTGAGGGCAGGGTGAAGTACATGTGATGTTCATCACCTTGATCTGGATTGAACTAGAGGCCTCCAAACCTAGAACCATGAGTCTCTGCAGCATGAGCTGAAGCTGCAGCTAAGAACTGAAATAGACTCACGTCCTCTTTGGATTGGGTGCAGATACATACAGACCAGTGGGTTATATATGCTGGATCAGTTCACGGGCAAATGCAACATATTCCCTAGTATGCAAACAGGCATCATGGAGCAATTGTAACTCAGAGGGCAAGTCTGAGTTGCATTTCCTTTAGGGAGCTCCTCCTAGAGCAGCACAGATATATGCCACTGCCTACTCAGGGCTGGGAATAAACTCTTCCTCTTGGCCCTAAATGAGTCAAGCGGGAGATTTCTCTACTTCCACCAGACAAGCATCTCTAGAGCAGGGCAGCTCCACCACCTGATTCACTTGTCAGGCAGATAAATCCTCCCATAGCTGGCTTGGCATGGGTATGTTCACACCACACATAAGAGCAACCTCAGTGTAGTGCTTTTATTCACTACAATTCCCACAAAAGATTTTTTTTTTTAAATATTCAACCAGCTCCAACCTTAAGGAAGGGGATGAAATTGGAAGGTCACCACAAGAAGACAAAAATGGCCAAAAATATCAAAAATGTAAAGGCTGAATTCAGGACTTCCCTTTCCTATTGAAGCTGATCTCCATAAAGGACACCAATAATTTCCCTTACAAGATAGTCAGGGTTTGTTGTCTTCTTTCCACATATGTTCAAGGCTGCAATGATTTGTTTAAAATAATTTAAGACAAGATTGTGTGTGTGCGTGTGATTAAACAAAGCAACAAAGTCTATAGCTATATATGTGTGTGTGTCTGTAAGGAAGCAATGGAGCCTGCAATGTGAAGTGCGGGTATGCAGAAAAGCATGACTTACTTTCTGGGTATGTTTGAGAAACCGCAGGATTTGTGTGATCCATCAAAGAGTTTTTTCCACCCTACCGTGGAACTGTGTGTTCCATGATGATCTGACACATGGGAGTTCCCGGGTGGCCTTTTCATCTCATGTGAGATTACTGATGCTAGGAAAGCAGATAGCCTGACATTTCAACCTCCCTATTAAAGGAACAATAGAGATGCAAAATGAAGCTGTTAGAGGTAAACAGAGAAAGATACTGTCATGCTGCCTTAAAAAATAGTTTTTGGTTTCTTTGCCACCTGCTTATCTCCTTTGGTGAATTTTATTCTACAAAGCATGTTAGAACCGACAGGCCCATCCGTCATATGGCGATTGGGCTTTTCTTCTTGGAGCAGACAGCATGTTTATTAGCACTAGGCAGGCTGCCAGGGAGAGAAATGAAATGCCCAGAACATATTAGGACTGTATATTAGATTGCAGCTCAGATATTTTCATTTTGATGCTACCAGATAAACTGGTTCACGCACAGATCCCAACAGGACAAAGATCACACTCCTGCTATGATTACAAACAAAACAAAACGACTGCCCCTGCCCCCCGGAGCTTACAATCTAAGCCAAGCAACAACCGATGGATACAGAGAGATGGAGAGAGCACAAGGGAACGAGACAACATTGGGCAGCTTGACAGGCTGTGTCCCCAGCACACTAGCTCTGGGTGTGAGCAGCAGGGACACTCCTTCAGAGTAATAATGATCACACTTACCCACTTCTGTAGCCTTCTTCTATCTGAGGTGCCCCAAGCACTTTATCAAGATTATACTGTGGAATTTTTCTTAGTTTATAAATGTATCTAAGAAGTTTGTTAACTGACAATTGTATTAACCACACATTGAAATTATAGCGGGAACGCAGGGCTGAGAGCCAGCCTCCTGAGCCCTGTTTTCTGCTCTGCAGCTGACTCACTGATTGGCCTTGGGCGAGTCATTTAATCTCTTTGTGCCTCATTTTACCATCTGTAAAATTGGGATAATACGTCTCTCCTTCAAAGAGGCTTATTAAATGTTGTAGTGTTACTTATGAATCCAAAGTCACACCGTAAACCTGGCTTGAAAAACAAATGTCGAAATCCCCTTTTTGTTCTTCTTCACTGCTGCAGATACAAAGGGTTTAAAGGCAACTGCGCCATTTCCTTCATTGATCAGTTTAAAGCCCTCCACCAGTGCAATAAGTACTGTGAGATGTTGGGGTTGAAATCCCTCCCAGGCAGTCATCAAAAACAAAGGAAACCAACAGCCATGAAAAGCAAAGTCCCTCCAAACTCACCGAATGTACAGAAAAGAGTGGTCAGCACTCAGGCAACCAAGACAACATAGACCTCCTGTCTTCAAAGCATCCAGTAACATTGCACAAGCTCCTCTCTAGAAATGCACAGGTACTGAAGGACATGACTGCGGAGTTAGACTGAGCCTTCTGCATTATACCACCATTTTGAAGCTGTTCTTTGATAACAGCAACCAGGAAACCAGCTGCATAGGTGGCCTAGCAGACTGCAATTCAAAAGCAATGGAAAGTTTTCAAAGCCAAACAAAGCTATCTGCCTCGATTAACTTTCAAGTATTTTTACATCCGTCACGTCAGTGTATATTTGTGTATTTGCACACTCTGTGTCTTGGTCTTTGTGCAGGAGATGGATCACTGGAGCATTTCTGTCCTCCATTCAGCAACTCCCAGATCTCTTCCCCAGCGATACTGTGGCATTCAGCAGCTATGTAAAAATAAAACTACTTAAGCCACCACTTAATAAAGGTTTTGGACTAGAGCTCGATACTGGCACTGGGGTCAAGGATGTATGAGAATAATTGCTTTAGTTCCTAACTCTTTGCACAATTTTAATCCTTACTATACTCCTATTCCTTGTACTTTTGCCAATTAAATTCCTTTTAAAACAAGCATAAGCCACATGGGTATTTGGATCATTATACACACCTGTTCTCTGAACAAGCTCAGGGATTTAGCTGCCAACTATGTAGCTTTCCTCGTAAAGTTCGGTCACCCAGTTGGAAAAATCCTAAAACTGAGCATCACCTGGGAGTTTCTTATCCACAGAATTTGTTTTCTCCCTGAAGCCCTGATCCTGCGATTGGACCCATCTTGCTCCCACCCAGATCCTGCTGCAGGATTGGGGCCTGAGGGCCCAAGCTGCAGGGTGCTGAACACAACTCATACTGAAGTCATTGGGAGTTAAGGATATTCAGCACCTTGCAGTCCCTGGGCTGGGTGTAGTGGGTGGGCCTGGGTTCCCCTACCAGTCACTGGGAAGTGATGCAGGGTGTTGGAGATGCAGACAGACAGCTGGTCTAGAAGCACTTTGAATTCCCCAGAAGGGGAGAACTTTAGTGACCTGGCCAGAGGGCCAAGTCATCAACAGGAAGCTATAACTCCTGGAGTGAGTGGGGCCACAGGGTGAAAAAGATGATGGGTTGAGACACAGCCAGAGGACGGCAATGCCTAGCAAGAGCTAATCCCCAGAGCCACCAGGAGGTGGTGCCACATGCGGTGAGTAGACCCCGTGACAACAAAGGTACAATAGTTTTTGTCTTCACAGGGACAGTCTGAGTTTCTGAAGGAATAGCTTAGAGTCAAGTGTGCCTAATGCAAGGGGGAGCCACCATGACAGTCCACATTGACCCAGAATTCCCAGACAATAGTAACTGAGATAATTAGAACAGGAAATTATTGTGGTGACCTCGATTCTCCACTATGTATGAGCGGTGCAGCATATTGTGAAGACTGGCCACCACAGGGATCCAGGTGTGGTTCTCTGAATCTCAACCATCCACAGGGCCTGCTCCAACTCCTGCCACTGGCATAAGGGCCATATCTTATCGGTGAAAGACCAGGCATAGAGGAGCTGTGCTCCACCATACACCCTTGTATCCATACCTACCCCCAGACTGCCCCTGATATGCCCCCTTCCTCTCTTTATGCGGGGAGAGGAGAGCTAGAAGTGAGTTTCTGCCCACTTTCCACCAGAAAAAAGTGCCCCTACCCAAGGGGAATTCTCCACCAGCTACTTATATGGTGCAAAGTGATCTAAACCGGCTGAAGAATCTGGCTCTGTATATCAAATACCACTTTCTCAGGTGCTAAGATACCACAGTGATTGGAGCAGGGTAAGAACCTGAACAGAACAGATTAGAAGGGGAAGATTACAGGCCAGATTGCTGCCATGTACATTTAAAAAGATCACAGAGGATTTTTTAAACTCAGGGCTGGGGGAAAGCTGACAGGCACTGGGTTTGAACAGAGACATCCCTTAGATGAGGATTTATTAATGGGGATTCTCAATATCTCTAGTAAAGAGAAGAGGCTAGAAGTTGATAAAGTCCAAGCAGGAAATGAAGAGAAACAGTCAAACAAAAGAGTCCCAGTTAATTACATCAGGTGAAGGCAGACAACTAAATATTGACAAATTTTAAAAGTGTTTGTATACAAATACTAGAAATCTAAATACCAAGATGGATGGATTTGAGTGCCTGGTGTTAAATAAGGATGTTGATATAATAGGTATCACAGAAACTTGCTGGAACAACAATCATCAATGGGATATGGTAATACCAGGATACAAAATATGTAGGAATGACAAAGTAGGTTACGCTGGGGGAGGGAGTGGCACTATATGTGAAAGAAAGCATAGAATCAAATATAGTAAAAATTTTACATGAACCAAACACTGCCATAGAATCTCTATGGATAGAAATTTCATGCTTGAATAGTAAGACCATAGCAGTAGGAATATGTTACCGACCACTTGGCCTGGCTGGTGATGGTGATTGTGAAATGTTCAGGGAGATTAGAGAGGCTACAAAAAAACAGAAAACCCACTGGGATTTCAACTCTCCCCCATATTGACTGGGTATATGTCACCTCAGAATGGGATGCAGAGATAAAATTTCTAGACACATGAAATGATTGTTTCCTGGAACAGCTAGCCCTGGAACCCACAAAAGGAGAGGCAAGTCTTGGAGCACAAGATCTGGTCCAAGAGGTGAATATAGTTGGACCGGTTGGTAAAATAGCAACCGGGAGTGACAGAAGCTCCATAAAAGTAGCCCCTTCCCCTGAGACCCTGCCTCTGTGCCGCCTCTTCCCTCCCATGACCACTTTTAAAAGTGATGCTGCCATGCCACCCCTCCTTTCCAGCAACCCTCAGAGCTGTCTGTTACAGCTGTCCCCCTGCTGTTCTGTTTGTGCTGGATGGCCCCCCCCGGCCATGGAACTAACCAAAGTCACAGCCTGGCCCTGCTCATGAAAATGGCTTGTGCAGACTGACAGGAGCCATTGCTCTGCTCAGGGAGGTGGGGGCTTTTCGCTCCTTTGTCTAGCTTCTTTGTTCAGGACCCGGCTCGGTGTAGGGTGCTCTGCCCAGGTATGCGAGACCTAAAGTGGCCACATAGCTGAGCATATGAGCCATACCTGTGGCTCAGAACATGCCCAGGCATGCCTATGCTTACCTGCAGTTTCCCTGCCTTCTCTCCTTCCCTGTATCAAGAGGAGCCAATCAAAGTTACTGGCGGGAAATTGCCTGAATTTGCCCTTAAAACCAGACATTTTCTGATCAGACCCCCGGAGAAAGTCCTTGCTTTGCCACCTGGTCTGATCAGCTAGGGGTCTTTGGGGGGCCCTCTCCCCGCTCTCGTTTGTTTTTGAGCGTACCCCCGTTTTTAAACTCCCCTCCCACGAACAACGAATTTGTGCCTGGAGAACTCCTGATTATTGTAAGCGAATCGAGTCCTCTCTGCATCCTCTGATGCTGAAACTGCTTTTCCTGCTGCTGCTTTGGGGATTGGTAAGGAAAAACCTCTTGCACACTCCCCTGGTTCTAGCTGCTGGCTTTCTCAGGCAGACCAAGCTAACTCCTTGGTCTGTATCTGTAATCTGCTTCTAGCTCCGCAGCGCCTTTGCTGCTAGAAATAAGCCTGCTTGCAGCCACCACTAGTTAAACACACCCCCCTTGAAGCTGTATCCTGGGCACACACCACTCTGCCTTCTGGAACTACCCCTAGTATAAGGTGCACCCATTAGGTTAGATTTAGCCTTTAGTCTAGATAAATTGTAATTTCATTTTGCATAGTTGTGGTTAAGTTAGGTTTAGAAAATTGCTTGCATTGTACTCTGTAAATTAGGCTTAAAGAATTGCTGCATTGTGTTTTGTTACTTGTACTTGCTAATTTGTGTAGTTTGGGTTAAATTAAATCATAGATAAGCTTTTGCTGTGTTCTGTATAATTGTCTCTCTGCTGTTTAAACTTGTAGCCTGTCTGCTCTCTGTGTGTTTCTCTCTCTCTCTTAATCCCTTCCCCCACGTGCTCACCCTGCTCCTACTGCTGCCAGACCTCAATTGTATTACTGAAGTCTAGCATAAAACCCCATTGATTACCCTTTTTCTCTCTAACACACCTCAGATTTTACATTTACACCACTGTGACACATGTTTACCTAGAGTTGTTGGTTATTTAACACATTTTACCCATAACTATTAGTTGGTTATATGCTGCTGTGACACACCCTTTACATAGAAATTGTTAACTACCTGTTACATTTATACTTCAGTGTTAATTGGTTATCAACTGTATTGTACCCCACTGTATTGTACCCCAATATTGAACCCCCCTATCCTATTTACTAAAAGAAACCCCTCCCCAATTGTCTACCTTAACAAACCCCATACCCCTCACTATTAAATTTTCCCTGTTTTTGCATTTTCTTAATAAAGTTTATTTTACACCCCACCAGTGCAGTAGTTGTCCCCCAAGATCCCCAACCTGCTGGCAGGGACAAGAGCAACCATGATGTAATTAAATTTAACATCCTTGTAGGGGTGGAATGCCAAAGAAACCCACCACAGTTGCATTTAACTTCAAAAAGGGAAACTACAAAAATGAAGCAGTAAACTAGAACTTAAAAGAGTAGACACAAGAATTAAATGTATGAAAGCTGCATGGAAACACCATAAAAAAGGCTCAAACTACATGTATATCCTTAATAATAATAATAATAATGAAAAAAAAAACAGTAAGAGGACAAAAACTGCCACCATGGCTAAACAGCAGAGCAAAAGAGGTGGTAAAAGGCATCTTTTAAAAATTGGAAGTCAAGTCTTAATGAAGATAATGGAAAGGAGCATAAACACTGGCAAACTAAGTTCCCTCTAAGCTGCGTGGTTGCGCAGCAGACTATCAAGGGCTGCACAGGCATGCAGCCACAGGGCCTGGACTGGAAAGGCACCTCTCCCCTGGCCCCAGGATGCTGCGACAAGAGAGGGCTGGGGGGCAGCCTGCACCCCAAGCCCCTCCACCCCAGCCCCACCCCAGAGCTTACACCCCCCAGCTAGAGCCCTTACCCCCCACACCAAAGCCCTAAGCCCCTTCCCGCACCCCAATTCCCTCATCCCCAGCCCCACCCCAGAGCCCTCACCCCACCCCGCACTCCAACCCTCTGCCTGAGCCCCGAGTCCCCTCCTACACTCCAAACCCCTCGGCCCCACCCCCGCTGCACATCACCTCCATATCGGTGCACATAACCAAATTCATTCCGCACATGGACGTAAAAAATTAGAGGGAACATTGCTGGCAAGTCAAGTGTACACAGTAATTCAGCAGGGCAAAAAAGAATGTGAGCAACTAGCCAAAGACACAAAAATGAAGCAAAGATAATTTTAAGTACATCTGAAGCAGGAAGTCTGCCAAACAATCAGTCGGGCCCGTAGACAACTGAGATGCTAAATGAGGACTCCAGGAAGATCACTCCATTGTGGAGAAGCTAAATGAATTCTTTGCATCTGTCTTCACTGCAGGGGATGTGAGGGAGATTCCCACGTAAGAGCCATTTCTTTTAGGTGACAGATCTGAGTAACTGTCACAGATTGAGGTGTCAGTAGAGCAGGTTTTGAAACCAATTGATAAATTAAACAGTAATAATTCACCAGGACCAGATGGTATTCACCGAAGAGTTCTGAAGGAATTCAGATATGAAATTGTAGAACTTCTAACTGTGGTATGTAACCTTTTGCTTAAATCAGCCTCTGTACCAGATGCCTAGAAAGCAGCTAATGTAATGCCAATTTTAAAAAAGGCTCCAGAGGCGATCCTGACAATTACAGGCCAATAAACCTAACATCAGTACCAGGCAAATTGTTTGAAACTATAGTAAAGAACAGAATTATCAGACACAAAGATGAACACGGTATGTTGGGGAAGAGTCAACGCACCTTTTGTAAAGGGAAATCACGCCTCACCAAGCTATTACAACTCTTTGAGGGTCAGGGTGTCAACACACATGGGGATAAGGTTGATAGAGCTGATACAGTACACTTGGACTTTCAGAAAGCCTTTGACAAGGTTCCACACCGAAGGCTCTTAAACAAACTAAGCAGTCATGGAATAAGAGGGAAGATCCTCTGATGGATCAGTAACTGGTTAAAAGATGGAATACAAAGGGCAGGAATTAATTGTCAGTTTTCACAATGGAGAGAGGTAAAAAGTGGGGTCCCCCAAGGATCTGTACTGGACCTGTGGTGTTCAGCATATCATAACTGATCTGGAAAAGGGGACAAACAGTGAGGTGGCAAAATTTGCAGATGATATAAAATTACTCTAGACAGTTAAATCCAAAGCTGACTGTGAAGAATTACATAGGGAATTCACAGAGCTAGGTGACTGGGTAGATGAAATTCAATGCTGAGTAATGCATATCAGAAAAAATAATCCCAACTATATATCCAAAATGGTAGGGGTCTAAATTAGCTGTTACCACTCAAGAAAGATGTTGGAGTCATTGTGGATAGTTCTCTGAAAACATCCATTTAATGTGCAGCAGCAGTCATAAAAACTAACACAATGTTGGGAGCCATTAGAAAAGGGATAGATAATGAGACAGAAAATATCATAATGCCACTATATAAATCTATGGTATGTCCACACCTTAAATACTGCAGGCAGTTCTGGTTGCTTCATCTCAAAAAAGATATATTAGAATTGGAAAAGGTACAGAGAAGGGCAACAAAAATGATCGGGGGTATGGAACAGCTTCCATTCAAGAAGAGATTAAAAAGACTAGAACTGTTCAGCTCAGAAAAGAGATGACTAAGGTGGGATATGATAGAGGTCTATAATATCATGAATGGTGTAGAGAAAGGGAATACGGAAGTGTTATTTTACCCCTTCACATAACACAAGAACCAGGAGTCACACAATGAAATTATTAGGCAGCAGGTTTAAAACCAACAGAAGGAAGTACTTCTTCGCATAACGCACATCAACCTGTGGAACTCATTGCCAGAGAATGATGCGAAGGTCAAAAGTATAAATGGGTTAAAAAAGAATTCGGTAAGTTCACAAAAGATAGGTCTATCAATGACCATTAGCCAAGATGTTCAAGAATACAACTCCATGCTCTGGATGTCCATAAACCTCTGACTGCCAGAAGCTGGGACTGGATGACGGGATGGATCACTCAAAAATTACCTTATTACATTCATTCCCTCTGATGTACCTGGCACCGGACACTTTTGGAAAACAGGATACTGGGGTAGGTGGACCATTGGTCTGATCCAGTATGGCCGTTCTTATGTTCTTAAGTGTTGTCTTGTAAGGCTTGCTATGATCACTGTCTGGATTCTGCCTCAGTCCTGCTAAAAGTGAGGAAGCCTCATCCAGGGAATATTGCTTGGTCCAGATGTTGAGTATGTTTAGGTGCATATACATGCAGGGCACACTCACTTCTGCAAAGGCCATGCCCTCTTGTACCCCTTTGTGTAGGAGCGGCAGAGGGATTTTTTTCAGTGTTTCTGGACCAGGAAGATTCTGAACAGCCAACATCTGCCTGGTACTTCCCTTGGTGACTAGAATTTGTCCCCTTATGTATGTTTTAGCAGGACATTTGCATCCCTCTCCTTTTCTCCCCATTAGTAATAGGCTGGCTGCTTTCTGTTACCTCACATCTCCAGGAGGTTAGAATTGGGACGGAAAAAAATCTAATTAGTTTTATTGACCCTCCTGAAGAATTTCACTTTCCCATTGCACTTATCTGGTGAGTTCACTACTGATGAGAGAACATAGAGGGAAAGGAATCTGCAAATGACTCCATATGGATGGGTTCTATCCCTGCGGCGCTGATTGCAGGATTTGCCCTAAGCTCTTTGGGGCAGGGATTGTCTTTGTATTCTGTGTTTGTGCAGCACCTTGCACAGTGAGGTCCTAGCCCATGACTCGGGCTCATAGGTGTTACAATAATACAAACCAATAATAATATTGTTTTCCTTATTCATTAATCAAACTCTATCCAAACCTGTTGATCAATAAGTGGAACAGGCTGGAACCACAAATCCGGCTTAGGGATTGGTTTGATTGAGATGTGCTCATGGAACATAACACTTTAGGAAAGATGATTTTTCCCAAAGAAGAAAAGCACATTTTCCCCACCAGAAACCATCATAAGGGAGTCTTATGAAATATTCGCTCCTGTGGCGGATTGCCATTATCAAAGTCCATTGATGGAGGGTTAATCAGTGACTCTAAAGAGTCCGGACATGTTCTGGCTGGGTATGGGTATTTTGATGGGCCTGATATTTTTCAGTTGCCGGTTCAGCCAAGTACTGACCTCACTACTCAAAGGCTAAGTGTGATTTTCTTCTTATTGATCTTTCAGAACAAAAGTGCCTGTGAAGCACTGTGTAATGACAACTATCCATATTAAGGTTTCATGAATGTGGACATCCTTCACGGCTATTAAAACATTTTGCTTTTCCACTGCCCAAGATTTTATTGATTTTTTTACCATTCTTCCCAATTAATGAGTATATTAGAGATACAATACACCGCTAATACATTCACAATGTAATGCACGTAACAAATCTTAAAGATACCTGTAGTGTGTCCATTGGTTCTTTTTTTCCGGCTTAGGATAGGAAAACTCAAAAGTACACTAGTTTTATACAATGATCTGCCTGCAACAGAACTAAAAAGTTAAAATGAATGACTGTTTCCTAAAAGATTTTTTTTTTAAATCTCTGTGGCATTTGGATTCACTTTGAAGTGCAACTACACTGAAATAATTATACCTTGACAGTTTGCCACAGGGAAAGAAAATCAATTTTCTTAACTTTATCTTAGCTGAAAACCATTCTGATTAGCTTAAAAGTACCTCTGCTGTGCTGCCTACAAATCATTCCCATCACTACCATCTGGTGAGCAGAGACTTCTGCTTTTCTACTAAACTCAACTCTCTTACTATCTCAGGCTACGTCTACACTACCAGCCTGAATCGGCGAGTAGAAATCAATCTCTCGGATCGAATTATCGCGTCTCGTCAGGACGCGACAATCAATCCCCAAATCAACGCTTGTAGGAGTAAGCGCCGTCGACAGGGGAGCCGTGGAGGTCGATTTACCGCCGTCCTCACAGCTGGATAAGTCGGCTCCGATATGTCGAATTCAGCGACGCTATTAGCGTCGCTGAATTTGCGTATCTTAAATCGACCTCCCCCCCCACCCCCGTAGTGAGGACGTAGCTTGAGCCTCCTATCGCACTCCCAACCTGCTTATCTGTTTCATCCACCTATTTAGTGTTATGCAGATTATGAGCTACTCTGGGGCATTTTGCACTAACTGTCTTTTCTGTTATTAGTCTGTCTGTACAATGTCTAGCACAATGGGACCCTGTTCTTTGATTGAGGTTCCTAGCCATTAGCATAATACAAATAGCAACATTAAAAATAGCGAACCTATGACCCGCACCAATGGAGTACCAAAGACATTCAGTGTGAGTGAATAACCAAGAGAATACATTTGTTACACACACGAGAGAGAGAGAGAGAGAGAGAGAGAGAGAGCAAAGAGACTATTTCAAATAATCACTAAGGATCCTGTTCTGATCTCTTACAGATCTAAAGTCCTTTCCTTTATAGGCTGGCAAGTGATTACTCTGCACTATGTTTTGCCAGTCTGGACCAGTAAACATAACCCAGCATATGTGAAAAGCTGAGGAAAGAGTGCATTTTATCTCAGTTTAGTTCAATGGCCTGGGCTCAGGAGTGAGACTGGAAGGAGTCAGTCTGGAGTGAAGGGGAAAGTACAGCTATGGGGTGAAATCTTGGTCCTATTGAAGTCAATGGGAATTTAGCTATTGATTCAGTGGAGCCAGGATTGCACCCACGATAGTCAGCTTTGCCCCAAATCCACTCATAGTCCCTCCCAATATATCGTAGTTGGAGGTTTCATGATCATCAGTGAAATAGTTAACACAGTTGTCAAAGAATGTATCATCCTTAGGCTTCAGTGTTAACACCTGAATGGGATGAGATGAATGGGAATAGTACATACCTTTCTTAGAGCTATGGTCTTAGTCAATTTCTGAATGCTCCAGAAGACAGCAGTGCATTGGTTCCCATTTGGAAGGTTACCTTCATGACTATAAAGGTTAGTAATGTTTTTATTTATATTCAAATTTTCATTCATTTGAATATCAACTAAACACACTGTGCATGGGCTAATAATTTTATTTTCCAGGGCCAAGTTGATCTCTAGCACTAGTCTAGTTGAGTGCCAGATACCAGGTCCTATTCCCCGCAATCCTGCTCACCTACTTTGCAAGTCACTCAATCACTCTGTAGAAATATGGATGGAAGTTCAGAAAGGTAAAGTGGTGGCCCCAAAAAACCTCAGCTGCTCTACTTGGAATGCCCCTGTTCTGTTTCTTTTCCATTCTTTTAGAGAGGCTGCAAGAGAAGTAATGCCATTAAGAAATAGGCAGCATGTTTTCCGGAACGTTCCTCATGTACCACTTAACCAAAGAAAATGCATTTTTGATTAAGTTCTTTTTCGTATTCATGTGATATTGGGAGACTTCTTAGGAGAGCTCCCACTGCTCAGCCTCCCATGACCTAAGAATGATCTGCAAGGCTCCGGATCTATTATTCCTCCCCCTGCCCCAGTCCTCCTCAATTCTTTTTCACTCTTCAAGAAACTTCAGCATATGTAACACTTGTGTGGGTGTTGCAAAGGTCACGCAGCTCTACAATAAAAGCCTCGATAAATGACTTTTCATCTGGAGTTCTCAGAGCGCTACAGTAACAAAACAGAAAATTTAATCTATACAGCTATCGTTCTGCCACGAAGCACCACAGGGGTGGAGAACCGTGTGTGTGTGTGTGTGTGTGTGTGTGTGTGTGTGTGTGTGTGATGCTTTTCCTTTATTAGGGCTGCAGACGGAAGCCAATACAGCCCTTGCACCCCCAAAACACAGGCATGGGTGCCCCCTATTTTGCACCTCACTGTACTGGAGTGGGCAAGGACCTGTGAGCATGTTGTGAGTGCGAGGGCTATTCCAGGATGACAGGTTTTTAGTTTCCTGCTGGTACTGTTGTTATCGTAGGGCTATCATGTTCTGGCAGGCATCACACTGGGATCTGGGAGCAGAAGGAGAAAAATAGCATAAAATGTTCTTTGCACAAAGAAGAATCATCTTATCCATAATGAGGCAAGGGCAAGCAACATTGCCATTAACTCCCTAGACAGCACTGCAGGAATGGAGGGTGGGGACGCTCTTTTCTACTCTCTTCTCAATCAAAGGGTGAGAAGCAAAGCAGCTGCTTTGCAGAAGGGAAGGCACCACTACGCACGCACACTCAGAGCAAGGGCAAGGAGAGAAAGCAGGATTGTCCCCAGACTAGCCTCTAGAAATCTTTCCCTCCCCACCACCAGTTTGCTGTCATAAAAGGCTTTTTGAAAAATAAACCATAATTATCAGCAGCTACTATGATTCAGCTTCGAGGTTTTGCTCTACAATATTGTGGGTGTGAAATTATTGTGATTAGTGAGTCTTAGGAGACAGGAGAATCTTTGCTTTCTGCAGTGGCGGCTGCTGCATGCAAGCAATTTCCCTTGAAGTGAGCTGAGGTTGCTGTTATGTAACAGAATCAGGTCCCTTGAGAATTAGTGGTGTTGCTAAATGTTTCTATCACCGAGTTAGAAACAAGGGTGGTTGTTCTCAAGCACAAAGGAAATGCTCTCAGGAACAGAGGAGGAGTCACAGCAGAGGATCTATCCATCCATCACTGTCTGTGGCACTTGATGGTCAATCAGGAGACTTATTCCATAGCCCTTGCTCAGGCAAAATGCCCACTGAAGCCAGGGTGTAAAGACTGCAGGAGACACTAGGAGGTGAAGGTAATGTGTGCTGGCTGCATAGCTCAAGAGGGGAACTGGAGGGCAGTGGATGACCAAGTTTCGAGATGGGTCCAGCAACGAGAGAGAGGCTGGGTAGCAAAAGCACTGCGGAATTAAAGATATTTAGAGATTTCAAGAACTGGATGCTACTGAGAGTGATTCAGAGAATGGAACGAAAAACCCAGAGAACTGTGGGAGGAAGCTGCGCACTGAAAAATCTTTGACGACTCTGAAAGCAGGAGACTCAGTCAGGCCTTTTGTCAATGAGCCAAAGGACAGATGTAATAAGACAGTTGTTTTCCATAACGAAGAAATAGAGACAATGCAGAGGGACTTTACCGGTTAGTCAGAAAAGTCAGGGCTGATCCTATTGCTGTGCGTGCTAACCTAAAAGATAATGACAAAACCCTGCCCCTTCTACTGCATGGCTATGTGACTGAAGCCAGAGAGAACCCCCTTTTCCCTCCATCCACAGGGCCAGCCAGTCTTGCAACACCGCACTCTAAAGAGTAGTAAGTTGAGGCCCTGACTGTCACCTGGCCCCCTGAGACATTCAGGGCATGTGCTGTCATGTTATGCAGGCAGTAGGGAGCCATAACGCACACCCCACCAGATGTTCCCCAGCTGCCCAGAGCCATTCTGCCCTGTGTCCAGTGGCACCTGCAGGCATACATACCTTATACATATTGCATACCATTGGCAGGAGCAGTGCCACCCATGGGAGGAAAGGCCCCCAGACCTGACTAGCCCTGCAACCCCACATGCCAAGTCACAATGCACTCACTGAAATGTGACCCAGTGCCCCCTCCATTACAACAGAGGGGGTCACTGGGCCAAACTTGAATGATGCTGCAACCCCCTAAAGTGAGTGTGGTTCAGTTGTACATACCATGTGAAAAAATCCTGGGGTGCCCTTGCCTGCACCATGTGCCAGGCCCCAAAGGAGAGGTGGTCTGCCAGCTCCAGGCATGATGTGCCTCCCCTAACTACCTTGAGCCATCCCGCACTGCCTCAGCAGGGTGAATCTAGTGCTGGCCCCATATGTGGCTCAGTTATGCCAGACCTAAGCTAGGGCTAACAATGCCAGTTTAACACCTCCAAGAGAGACAATCTCTGGTTACCACTCTAGCAAATCATTCACAGCCTGAGGTGGTTTTATCAATAGAAGGGTTGTGGGGAGGGGATTGGTTTTTTGCTAATACAAGGGTTATGGGTCAGTTTATGTTATACCTTATTGTTGTGAGCCAGAAATCACCAATGCCTTTCATTCAAGAGAAATGTAAAGAAGCCATTGTAAAGAAGTGGCTGAAACAACAGCAGTAGCACCCGAACACCGGCACATGAAAAACGGGAGTAGACACTGAACAATGTGGCCCAAGGATTTCAAAACCAGACGCTCTGACCCAGATTGTTCTTATCTGTGTGAGAGACACAGAACAAGGGGAGGGTCACACAGAGACAGAGGCAACCAGAGACCCAAGCAGTCAGACAGTAACAGCAGTGCTTATAATGTGGTCTTGAGAGAAAGCGAAGAAAGAAAGTGTTTTGGGCACAGAGTGCTGGCTGGAAAGGCAGCTTTGTGACAGCGAGCAAAGAAACTGTCTCAGGCCGTTTGAGTCTTCCTGTGTCAGAGAAGCAGGATAATCTTATAACATTTGTAAATAAACATGGCTGCATCAAAGAAAATACCTGGCTCGGTCATAGATTTCTCCTCTTGACTGGAACAACTCCCAACACCCCAAATTTGGCTAACTGCTCAGGTCAAATGGGGTAACACTACTACTCTGGGATAGTTTATCAATTCAGGTTTTTCATTTTTGTATGAAGTTCCACAGCAATAGGTGCTAAATAGGTGCATTTAAATAAATAGACTTTGCATCAAGCTAGACCAGGTGGGTGAGGTAATATATTTTATTGGACCAACCTCTGTTGGTGAGAGAGACAAACTTTCAGGGCTGCCCGGGGCGGGGGGGCAAGTGGGGCAATTTTACCCCAGGCCCCGGGCCCCGCAGTGGCCCCCGCGAGAATATACTATTCTATAGTATTGCAACTTTTTTTTTTTTAATGGAAGGGGCCCCTGAAATTGCTTTGCCCCAAGCCCCCTGAATCCTCTGGGCGGCTCTGAGCTTACGCAGAGTTGTTCAGGTGACAATTTGCATCTAGCTAGGCATTTATATTGCCTTGCACACCCATAAACTTGGAGCCATCATCGACCGTGTCTCTAAGACATTGTAACTAATTTAAACTACAGGGAAAGCTTAAAATAGGTGCTTGGCTAGCGCTTTTTTTTCCAAAATACAAATCGCCATTAATTTTTAAATCATTTAAAAGTAACCTGGAAAAAGCACTTAGAGACTGTACTCTAGGGAACAATGTTGTAGGTCCTTTCCATTTGTAACTCCCATGATTCTGTGATTCAAGAGCATTTGTCTCTCTTAAAATTGCTCACTTTGCCACCTTTACTGACTGTATTTATCCCACAGCTTTCTCCCCACTTCTCTGCAAGAGCTGTTCCCAATTTGAGGTAGAAGCTGGATCACTGTTGATCAGAATCATCAGCCTTTAACTGCTGCCTCTAATACAGTCTGCACCAGGTGGCTCTGAAAGTTTCCAGAATGCAAAAGAAATCAATAAGTGGAAAGGCTTCTGAACAGGCAGTACTGATGAGGAAGAGCGTAAAACTGTGGGTAGTACTGATTTTAAAGGTCCCTTGGGGAGCCACCTGTGGTGGGACTATTAACTGGGTTGAAGGATTATCAGCTAGTCTGAAGTCTGGAGAATTCTTTTTACCAAATGCCTAAACCAGGGGTCGGCAACCTTTCAGAAGTGGTGTGCTGAGTCTTCATTTATTCACTCTAATGTAAGGTTTTGCATGCCAATAATACATTTTAACAATTTTAGAAGGTCTCGTTCTATAATTCTATAATATATAACTAAACTATTGTTGTATGTAAAGTAAATAAGGTTTTTAAAATGTTTAAGAAGGTTCATTTAAAATTAAATTAAAATGCAGAGTCTCCCGGACCAGTGGCCAGGACGCGGGCAGTGTGAGTGCCACAGAAAATCAGCTCGCGTGCCGCCTTTGGCACGCGTGCCATAGGTTGCCTGCCCCTGGCCTAACCTAAGGGCTTGTCTACACCATGCAGCTTTTAGCAACAAGGCTGTATCGACACAGTCTTGTCGCTAAAAGTCAGGGTGTGTAAACGCTCTTTGTCGGTACTTTGTTGGCACTTTTGCCAACTAAATACTTCTAGCCCCGCAGGCAGCATTAGCTTTGTTGGTAGGAGAGTGCTCCTGCCGACAAAGCTGCGTTCACACTGTCACTTGCGTCGGCAAAACTTTTGTCTTTCACAGGGGGGCTTTTTTAAGTACTCATGAAAGACAAAAGTTTTGTTGACAACTTCGCAGTGTAGCCATACCCTAAAACTGAATGTTAATATGACGTTGTATCTCTCTCTTCACATCACAAACCAATCCAATACGTTGTCATTAATAACTGTTTTATAGGAATACATCCCGGGGAGGAGGACTGCATTTTCAATACAAAAATTTCAGGCGCTCGCAAAAAATGCTCTGTTCAGAAAGGATGAACAATAGAAATGGTTGCAGATGCAAATATAATGTAATTTCTATATGATAAATCACAGAGATAATGCTACGCTTCAGTGAAAGACAACTGCATGAAGCACTCTTTTTACCAGTGCAGACATGTGATCACTTGACCTTAAAAATCATTGTAGGCAGGAATTTTTAAAAGCGCGTATGCAGGGCCGGCTCCAGGGTTTTTGCCGCCCCAAGCGGCACAAAAAAAAAAAAAGAGCCGTGATCGCGATCTGCGGCGGCAATTCGGCGGGAGGTCCTTCGCTCCGAGCGGGAGTGAGGGACCGTCTGCCGAATTGCCACCGAACAGCTGGACGTGCCGCCCCTCTCCGGAGTGGCTGCCCCAAGCACCTGCTTGGCAAGCTGGTGCCTGGAGCCAGCCCTGAGCGTAAGGGAAATTAGGTGCCCAATTCTCATTGCAAGTTAATGAGCAAAATTGTCAAAAGTCCCTTGGGGTATGTCTAGACTGCAAATAATACCCACAGCTGGCCCTTGCGGGGCTCAGGCTGTGGGTCTGTAAAGTTGCTGTATAGATGTTCGGGCTCAGGGTGGGGCCCAGTTTCTCGGCTCCATCTCCCTCGTGGGGTCCCAGAAATTAGGTGCCAACCCCAGCCCAAACATTTACACTTCTGTTTTGCAGCCTGCAGCCCAAGCCCCACGAGCCCAAGTCAGCTGACACAGGCCAGCCACAGGCGTTTAATTGCAGTGTAGACATACCCTAAGTAACTTAGGAGCCAAAGTTCCAATGACTTTCAATGGGACTTCAGCTCCTAAGTCGTTTAAGAGTTTTTCAAAGTTGTACCCAATGAGATTTGTGTGCCTAACTCCCTTAGGTACCTTTCAAAATCCCAACACTTAATTCATAACCTAGCCCAGTAGTTCTCAACAGACAACTCTATAGTTACAGTAATGAAGAAGGGGAGAAGTCAGACTCTACCAAATGCTATGGCTGCAGGCTCAACATGCCCCAGCACTGACTTTTTTTTAGCTTTATGTATCTGTGTAATGTTCTCTCTCACCAAGACAAGGGAAAGAGGGGATTTTACAGATCCCTGACCGTCGGCCAACTGGACTGGAACAGGAACGGACAGATGTGAAGGTAGAAGGGGTGTACTGAGAGCAGAGAGAAACTTGAGGAAGTAATACTATTTTTACCTTTCTTTCTTTTTGAATACACTAAGCATGTTTATCCAACATAATTTTTGTACCCTAGATTAGATGGACCATTTGTGGGCTACTGTCATTTGTTTATGGGTAATCTAATGGACAAACTTCCTTAGCACAACATATTCAGTCCTTTGAAGATTTGTGAAATAAAACACAGGCTAGATTTGTTTGCAAGCTCTTCTGGGTTCTTGTCACTTTCAATTAATCAGCCAGGTTGTGTATCCATGAACAATAAATATTTCCATTCTAGACCCATTTCTGCTTTGTGTTACAGTTCCAGCATGCTCCTCTGAGCTTTCAGAAGTCATTTGGCATTGGTAGGAGGGTGAATGAATAACTGCAAAAACAGCTAAAAAGCAATGGCTGAGAGGTCTGCAGGAAGAAATGGCACACTGGTAGTGCATAGGGCTGTGAGTAAAGTTTCCTTTCCTTTGTTTGTGGGAAGCCTGATGCTGCATTCATCCTTGCAGGATGCTTTTCTTGCAAGGATCTTTACAGACCATGCACAACTGATCTAGCCTGTAAACACCAACATGCAATCACATCTGGGATGGAACACTACTGGCGTTCTGTGTTTTCTGATGAGCCCAACCTAATTTTTCTTGCTGGTGTTTTCTCTAAAAAGGGAAGAAACTAGCATCATCACAATTTATTTTTCATACTTGTCCAACACGGGAACAAAGCAGTCTTTGTCCAAGGATGTGTAGTGCAGCTGCAGTGGCAGATTTATGTCGTGTTTATATAAAGGCAAGTCGAGTGTTAAATACAAGTTTTCCATGCCTTAATAAGGAGAACTATATAGATGCTATGAATGAAAGGCAATTGCTCTACTTAGGTCACCACTTGCTAACCTAATAGTACAATACAGAAGCAGTGATTATCGTTATCTGCTCTTTCCTGCATTCATTTTACTTAGGGCCAAATAGTCAAACCTAGGTGCGTAAAGTGCTAAGTTGGGCATCTAAGCCAAATGTTTCAAACTCAGGTACTTACAAATAGGCACCTAAATAAGGGCCAGATTATGACACCATTAGTCATGCGAGGTAGCACAGTCTTTCCCAAGTTAGCTTCAACAGGACTATTTGTAGGGACTATTCAACACGAGTAAGGGGCTCATAATCTTACCCTACCTTTTTAAAGATATTGAACACCCCGAGCTTTCATTGACTTCCATGAGACCCACATGCCCAAACACTATTTGCGTAAGGGTTGCAGGACTGGGTCCCGGGTTTCTTTTCTGACAACGTCACGTCAGTTTGATGATTTGGCAGCAATACTCCTGATTCGTTTTCTTTAATCATGAATCCAGTGTGTTGTATTTGTATAACTGACCTCCAAACAAATTTATTTCAGTGCCACAATGGTCTTTGTGAGATCATTTCAATGAGATAATTGAAGAATATGTTCCAGACCAAAACATGTTAATTAAATGCATTAAATACTGACAACACTGCTTAAATAGAGGCTGCAGGTTGCCAGCTATAACCTAACAGAAATCTAAATAAGGGAAGAATTCACAGCCACTTGCATTGCTGAATAAAAACATTACAATCCATGAATATAAACATGACTCAGTCAGAGCAAATGGACAGCATAAGTTCATTACAATGTGTACTTTAAAAAGGAGTTTTACAACTGGAAGTACGTACAGCAGAGTGTTTGTTTATTGTACATTATTTTAGCATTGCTCATAAAAGAGCATCGTGACATACAAGAACAAACCTGCTTTATTCCTCATCACAGCCAGAAAATGTATTGCTTAAAGCTCTCTTCCTTCTGCGACCTGATGGCTTATCTAACAGTAGCTATTTAGTGTGATAATGGCGTTTGATAGATTGGACACAAACACCATTGTCACACTCCACAGCTCTGGCAGTAAATAGTCCGTAGGAGCTGAAATACGGACAAGTCCCAAACTTCAGCTTTGAGGCTCTGCAACAAACAGACAAAGGATCACAAGTGAAACATAAATGACGGAAACAAGTTTGAAAAATCAGTGACAAGCTACAGCGTGCATTTACAGTACTGTTTAGTCTGGGCATCTTACAATGTTGTACATTACACTGCTAAAACAAGGTTATAATCTGGAATACACTTTAGGTGAAAATGGCACCTCCTTTCTCCACACAGCTGTTCCCTGTGTTTATTTAGTCCCCAATTCAAAGTCAAGTGTAACCAACACCATGGACTTCACTGGACTTTGAATCAGGCCCTTAAGACACAGTCCTATACCACTGAACCCTGTGGGAGTTTTGTCATTTACTTCAGTGGGGGCAGGATCAAGCCCTTAAGTGACTAAAACAGTCTTTCTTCTTTTTACTCCTGTTAGCCCCATAGATCCAACACAACTAAGGGAGACTAAGCTGCGTTCTAGCCCTCCACCTACATCACCAGAAGCATTGCCCACTAGGTTGCTATTAGTTACCACGGCTCAAACCCATTTGATTTTTATGATGATGATTTACTTGTATTATAGTAGCACCTAGAGTCCCCAGCCGAGGGCAGGGCTCCACTATACAAATACATAGTAAGAGGCAGACCATGCATCAAAGAGCTTATAAACTAAATACACAACACAGACAAAAGGAACTGTGTGTGTGTGTTGGGGTGTGTGAAATAAGTGTCATTACTCCCCCTTTTGCAGATGGAGGACTGAGGCACAGAGAGACTAAGCAGTTTACCCAGGGTCACACAGCAATCTGTGGCAAAACCAGCAAATGAACCCAGCTCTCCAGCCCTGCACCTTAACCACAAGGCCATCCTTCCTCTCCAGCTAGTCTTTCGTGCTACATACATCGCCATGGTAACTGACTTCACACAGGCAATGGGGCTGCACAGTTAGAACAGCAAGCACAGATTGCCCTTCAGGACCTGTATTGATGGTGACAATGCAGGAGACGGAAAGACCTCAGCTATTCTGTTCTACTCTGCATAAGTTCTTACACCAAATTCGTCACTGTAGTATCTGAGTGCCTTCCCATAGTTCATTAAGCAACACGACTAACCTCTGTCCCGTGTTTGTTCTCTCAGCGCCAGAAGTGTGAGCGCAGGGGAGTATCATGTTTGAGTAAGGTGGGTTTTTTGAAGTTTGGTTGTTGTTGTTTTTTTTTTTTAACACCCATGTTGCTATTTATGTTAGGAATGGCAAGGTCAAAGGCAATTATGCTACGGAAGGCTTTACACTTGCACCAAACATGGTGGGATTTGTGGTGGCCCTTAGCTGCAGGGGATTCATTGAATGCTCTCAGACCTGGCTCATTGAGCAATTTAACCTCAGTGCTAAAGTGCATGTGATACTTACTGTGCCCTCCACCATCTCGTGAACCAAACTAGATGTGTCCTCCTCATTCGCCCGCCAGGCAGAGCCACTGCCACACTCTGTGTGAGCACTGGAAAAGAAAGAAGGGGGAATAGATGAGGGAAACATGAAAAGAGGGGAGTGGAGAAGGAAGGGTTAGGGTTCAGAGTCTCCATCTTTTCTTCTTACTCCTCCTCTCTCTTTCCTGATTAAAACAGAAACCATCAACCCACAAGACATTTCATGCAGGATTGTTGTGGGTATTAGATGTTTGTCAATCGCCGATCTCCTCAGATAAAAGGTACCGTATGTAACTGCAACGTCATGATTTATTATTCGTAAATAATAACAATAACAATTTTCTATCCGTTTTCAAAAAATGGGCAGTAAACTGGGAAGCAAAAGGATATACTCTCGCCTTTCTATAGGATTCCTTTATCCCTCTAGAGATGGTGGAAGTTTTTCAGGTGCAGCACAGTATGTGTAATTAATTGCTCATTTTGAACAGCACTGGGTGGGTTTTGATATGTGCTGCATGCTGAAATATGATTCCCTAATAGTTTGCTACGGCTAATGAGAACTTAAATTGTCTGGCTCCAAAAAATGTGTTGATTGGGTGCTGATCTCTTCATAGAATTGAAGGGAGCTGTTTATTTGAGAGAGACGATAAGACACAGAACACCTTTATAACTGATTTAATTTGTCCATCTCCATTTAGAAATGCCCTATAAATATATCCCTCTTGTATACATTTTGAACCATGTTCCACCCATAATTAAGAAAGCCAGCAGCTTTCAGATGCTGCCAGAACCAATGGACCAAGAGGAGTATTCTGATACATCTAGTGCTAGCGTATTTCATTTATTCTATCTTATCTAATTCACCCATCATTACGGCACCTAGGTGCAATTGCTGGGTGTGTTAAGTGAGTTGAGAAGGTTTGAGGGAGGAGTTCTTTGGATATTCAGGGAACATTCTCTCTTCCCTGAAGGTATGTCTCCACTGTGTGCTAATGCTCACTATGTGATTTTTAAAGCATACTAATGTGCTGCACATTAGGGCAGGTCTAAGCACTAAATCTGCACAGCTGCACCAATGCAGCTGCGCTGCTGCAGTGCATCTGGTGAAGACACTCTATGCCGACAGGAGAGCACTCTCCCATTGACATAATTACTCCACCTCCATGAGAGGTGGAAGCTATGTTGGCAGGAGACAGTCTTTCACTGACATAGTGCCAGTGTGGACAGCGTTTAGATCACTGTAATTTGTGTCACTCAATGGAGTGTTTTTTCACACCCCTGAGTGACATAAATTAGATTGATTTAGCCGGTAGGGTAGACCTGCCCTTAGTCCATGTAGATCCTGCTGATGCTTACTAAATGTTCCCTAATGCACTTCAACATAGCACTGATTCAAAGAGCACTATGTTAACGCACACTAGAGAATCTTTAGTGCACACCAGCAGGGTCTACAGGGACAAATTAATGAGCAATATATTAGTGCATTTTAGAAATCACACCCCCATAGTGCACATTGCCCTTAAATTCTTGTTAAAGTGATTTATTTTCCTTTAGTGGATTTACATTCAAAGCCAACAATGCACATACCCTCACATACACTATGTGTCCCTTATAGTCACCTGCCAGATTCCCCATCCTCTGCAAGTCTATATCAGCATCTGCTTGTAAAAACACAAACCCTGCACAAGCGTGTGCCCCATAAGAGGCATGGAATATGGATACAGAAGAACCATCACATTTCACACGTGTTCCTACACAACAGTCACCATTTTAAATGTCAGCATTTAGCAACAATTGCCATACCATGATAGCAGAGATCCAGTGGTTATTTCCTGTTAATTACAGGGGCCTACTATGGCATCACATATCAGAGATGCAGTGCATACATGGAAGGAACATATTAGCAAATTTGAACCCTCCAGTTGCCTAAATGTTTTTAATACTCCTAACACATGAGCACCAGAAATACATATGTGAAGAATGTTTTAAGTGCCCCCTTTGGCTGATCGCTGTGATTTTTCTCGATAGTTGTTCTAGCTTGACATAGGGATTTTATTAGTAGCTTCAGAGCTATTTAGTAGGTGAACATTTCAGAGTATACCTGATGACCTACATGGGGTAGAAGAGTGAAAGAGGCTTAGATTTAATTTTAGGACAAACTCACTCAGTGGGCATTTTAAATAGTTGGTGAAAATATGAGACGTATTTGTTGGGCAAGTATAAATCAATATGTTATCGTAATTTAGGAAGGACCAGCAATTGTTAGACATGATGGACCTGACTCTAAATTCATTCAGTTAATGGCAAAACTCTCACAGGCTTAAATTGGAAGCGGAACAGGGCTGGTTTCCTTTCTCTGAGAGAGAGAATGATGACACCATCTCATTCCATGGCAGGGAAAAAAAACAGGACATGGCAGGATCCTTTGGACTCTAATAAAGCTTTTTCCACAATTGGCTCCATCCAGGAAACCTGCCACCAATTGTACCATCCACACAAATGTTCCATCTTTTCTGGAAACTAGTTGTTTAACTGGTTTAAAAATTGATCTAGTGAAACCAGTACAAGTCCCTAATACATACACCCTTCATCTGTTGAAATCCTTGCTGAAATCAGTTTCATTTGCATCAGTGTTACCAACCTAAAATACATTGATTTAAGCAAAACTTAAGTGAGTTTAATCCTTGGGCTTTGGACCAGTTTAACTAGACTGATTTTTAAACTGATTTAATTAAACCAGAGCACATTTCTACTGAGAATACTAGTCAACTTGTGAGTCAGTCCTTAGCAGATGGATGGCCCATAAGACAACCTAACCCTGCCAGTTAATGTGCCAGACCTCTCTCTCTCTTTTTTGTTTTATTAATATAACTATTGTATCATCTCCGCTTTTGTGCACTTATGTGATCTGCAAATGAGTGGGTGGGAATGGCTCCTTTTTCAATGTATTGATCATCCTTAGTTTATTTTGTATCTATTCTGGAGCCTTCACGATCTGTAGCAGGAAACAGCTGTGTAGGTGAATGCCAGCACATTGCTGTCAGGCAGGGTGGCAGATATGCCTAACCTTACTGTTAAGCAGGAGCAAGCTCTGGGAGAAAGAGTGGGCTGTAACATACCTTGTACACAACTCCAGGAGGCTGCTGTTGCGTCTGTTGTCACACAGTTATATAAGTTAATGAAGGGGCCTTAGTTTAGACGGTAGATTCCCAGTTACATCCAAAACAAATTTCACTTTGTCATGATACAGATTTTCAGCTATGGATCTGAATTTTATTTTCCATTCTCACAAACAAATCTTTACTTACATTATTAGTGAAAAGTGAGTACGAAAGGGATGCAAACAGCGATATTGAAATTTGGGTTCTAATTCACGTATATATAGTGCAGGGACTGTCATGCACTATATATATGTGCAGTGCCTAGCACCGGGGGGCCCCAGCATAGCAGGCCTCTAGACCCTACTGCAATATAAAAGTTAAAATAATATTTCAGACAAGCAATGTGACTGAAAGTAAGGCATGCTCAAAGCCCCACTATCCATCCCAGCAGTTCAGCAGAAATCGTTCCGGAAACAATAGGTAGTGACGCAGAATAGAGAAGATAATCGATTCCTGAGGGGGTGAGATTGTTAAAATAGTGCAACAGAGTAAAGAGCAAAGGCAAGGAGAGGGTGACACGTTGGCACAAGGTAGAAGCAGAATGTAAATGCTGTAGCACCACAAACTTTCTGCTTTCAGCCTCTCTTCTGGTGGCTTTGGGTTTAAAGCATGGAGCTCTTCAATGCAGAACACCATTGCAAGGAAAAGAAATACTGTACTTACTGTACTTTTAAAGCCTTTTCATGTATCTAAACTCTCAAGACGTGTCTAATCCTCAAGACTAGTAAAGTCTAACCAAGCACGTTAGCATCATTATTTTTACAATAAGCATTTAGGATGTCTATAGGCTTGATCCTGTACCCACTGAAGTTACAGGAAAAGCTCCCATTGACTTAAAAGGTGCAGGAACAGATCCTACGACTATAATACAACATCCATTTCATTTGTGTTGAGGGGCAACAGACTTGCAAGAACATTTTAGTGTAGCAGATGCATAACACTGGCATTTGAAATCATTTTTGTACTCAATTTTTTATCAGTACATTCCCCCACCTGAAGAGTTTGTTTCATTTTCCTCACTTGAAATATACCCAGGAAAGCACTTACCATCCTGCATAACTCCTGGCTGTGCCTTTGTTGGAGTTTTGGTTCTAACGCATTGTTTTGCTGGACACCACTTTCTTCTGATTCTTTGAGTTTTAGGCTTCCTTGTTATGAATTTACAGCAGCAGGCAGGCGTCCAGAACTTCTGTCTCCAGTGGACACTTTTCCCTTGCCCTTTATGGGATCCTGAGTTTTTAAGTAAACAATTCATTCTCTTTCTGATAAGTCACATTAAAATATTGATCAGTGGGGGATGGCCCTCTGTCCACTAAGCAGGAGTCACCTTTAGTCAAACAGACCAAGGGAAAAAAACCTTGAAAATCCGGTTTTTCCTCCTCCCTTGGAGTAGAGTGTGTGTGGGTAGGTGGAGAGGGGAGAAAGTGGATTGGTGGGAGGGAATAGTTGTATTACCCTGACTTGAAACAGTGTTTCTTAAAAAGTGATATTGCAACCACACATCAAAAAAGAACTGCCCTCTGTGTTTGCTTAACTCTTTCTCAGATGAAGAGTGTTAATTCACCCTCAATATCTACATTAATTGTTTAAATCTGACCTCCAGTGAGCATGGCCCATCTCAGACCTCCTGCCTGCAATGCTAATGTTACCGTTTCCTTCACAGATCTGTGTGTTAACCTTTTGTTGTTTAAGTTAATTGCTCTGTGGAGGTATTTATGTGACTCTCATACCCAAAGAACCTGAGTACCCCACAGTCTTTAATGGATTTTATTTTCCCAACACCCCTACGAGGTAGGGAAGTATCATCCCCATGTTACAGATAGGGAAACTGAGGCACATATTAGCCCTATGCATGTTCACACAAGAAGAGGGCGGGAGAACCAGGAATTGAACCCATGTTTCCTGAGTCACAGTCTAGAGCCTTAACCACTAGATCATCACACAAATCCCAAAAGTAAAGGTACCATATATTTCACCTTCCTGAGGACTAGCATAGAATTTGAACCTGGGACTTACTGCACCATAAGCCAAAGTTACATTTTGAGTCCAACAAACTGCCCGGTGCTGAGCTAGCCTGTGCTTTACTGTCCTTAATTCTTTTGTTTTGTTTCATTAGAAAAGGTTTTTAAAAATTATTTATTCTCAGCTAAAAAGAATTTGAAAACAAGATGGGATATAGCTGCTGGCACACGGATGGGTGAGCAGATAACACTGCTTAGTGTTGTAACAGACCTCTTCACGTGGCACATGTGACAGCTAGGCAATAAGCCTCCGTGGCATTATGCACCCTTACTGCAGTTTGGGGCTGGAATGTTCATTTACACTAAGATCACTGGGCACCATTTTCACAGTGTACAGGGGCCTCAAAGCGGGTGCAATGTAGTTTATGCCCACATTAAGGCTCCTTTACTCTGCCAAAGCACCGTAAAGTGGCCACTGGGTAATGACGCACTCACTTTGAAATCGTGGTCAAGTGCCCAGCAGGCTTAAGCCCTTAATGTAGTAGTACAGTGACAGACCACTCAAGAGACATGCCTTCTCTTCCTGGCTCTGCTGCTGTTTGATGTCGAGCAAGTCTCTGTTTCTCTTTCCATCATTCAGGCTGTAAGCTCTTCAGGGCAGGGACTGTCTTTCACTGTGTATTTGTACAGTGCCTAGCACAATGGGGCCGGCTTGGCATTATTGTAACAGAATACCAAGAATGTCTGTAAATGGGGAGAGAAGGAAAGAATGTGTTTAATTGAATTATATCTGAAGAAAGGAGTGCCACTGCTGGGTCTCAGGATTCTTTTATTTTTAATGATTACATCTGTGTTCTAAGGATCATTTCCCCTCATTCATAACCCTAGCATTTTTAATTATGCGAGAGACCAATGATGCATTTTTGTAATGTTCTTTTTTCCTGTGTATTAAAATGAGAAAACAGAAAACATTCTGCAAATTCATTGTATTATGTTGCATTTTTTAAAAAAGATTTGGGGGGGGGGTTGTTGACACAAACGAATAACGTTAACACATTTGGCAGGAATTCAGAGATTGGAATAAGACAAAGAAGAACAAAGTCTAGAGGCTAAGCGCTAGCTTATGTATCCAGAGATGTGCCAGGAAAGGGGGAGTGGGGAGAGAATACTGCAAGCAATGAATGACAAGCCCTATTGCTCCCTACATCACCTTTAAAGTAGGAGCTGCCCCAACTGCCTGGATCCTAAATCCAGTTGTTGTACCAGGGGCGGGACCCTGCCACACCCCCAATCAACTTGTTATGTACCCATTGGGGACTATGGGGGTGAAGAGCACAACTAGCCACATTGGCCAGACAAGCCACCTAGGTCCTGATTCAGCAAAGCACTTAAGCAGTTTAAATCCTACTGAAGTGAAGCACCTGCTAACGCATTGCCAACCCCCTAGTGCTCAAGGATGCACAGCAACTATGTCCGGGCTTCCTCCTTCATGGATACACCATGGTGAGGAGAGGGGTTCACCCTATACAATGCAGCTGCACAGGGGCAGCCCCAGTTTATCACTACTGAGCTTTAACAAGAACGTAATTCTGGGAAATTTGCGTGAACGGTTTTCACCCAACCTGGCCGATCACCAAATGACAAACAAAAACGCCCATTGACTTTAACAGGACCAGGATTGCACCCTTGAGAGTTCAGACCCCCATGTCTTCTTCTATGTGTGTGTCTGCAAAACCTTACACAATGGGGCTCTGGATTCTGCAGTATAAAGATTAGATAATAACAGCAGAAAAAGAACTGAGATATATTCTAATAATGGGAACACAATTATTGCGAGATAAATATGCCCTAGTTGAAATATATTCCAGTATCTTCAGCTGCAGCTGTTTGCATCTGCCTGTTCCGGGGGGGCTGCGTGGTCTAGCAGCTGGGGCACTATCCTGTGAATCAGAAGCCCTGCATTCTAATCCCATCTGTGCTACTAACCTTGTGTTTGACAATGAACAAGTCACAGCATGGCAATGTGTCTCCATTTCCCTTCCCGCCCTTTGTCTATTTAGATTCTAAACACTTGGGGAGCAGGGCTCTCTCTTACTCTGAGTTTGTATAGCCACTATATAATGGGGCCTCTCTTGGTTGGTTGGGACCTGTAGGTGCCAGCCAGGTAATACAAAGAAGAAATAATAAGCATATCATGCTAACTAGAGAGCACAGTACATTTAAGAGGCTGTCCACATTTTCAGAATGGCACTTGTGCAAAAATGTGTCTATGACTTACCTGTACAGTAACCATAACTGTATGTGCCAATTCTGGGTGCAATTCTGATCATTCGGACCTGTTTTTGAAGCTTATGGGAAGTATCTGGTATGATGGGAAAGGTTTGTACTTAACTGTAAAACAGCAGAGACAGAAGGCAACCAAAAAGTAATCATTTATTTAGAATGTATTTTATGAGCTGTAATTTCTCTAAACTCGAACAGATTTTTAGTATGCTGGTATTTTTCAGAAGGGAAGTGTCACTAGATAATGACTGCTGGGAGTGTGTTCATGAGTAAAAGTTCCTTTCCCAAAAACGCTGTGCTACAATTTTAAATGAGCCACTAAAACTAATAAAGTAAAGGCTTTCACCACTGCAGCACATGGAGATACTGGGTGATAATTTGAGAGAGAATTGCAACAATCCTCACGGAGGACTGGCTGTTCCTGCTCCCGTTCTTTGAAATAAAATGCCAAATTGTTTTGAAATTCCGGGAGAAAACTAATTGGATTGGTTAAAGGTCACTAAATGTGATCCGAGAGCAGATAAGCATGATGCAATACATACACCATACATAAATATGTGGGACAAATTCTACCCTCAGATACATATGAACAGATCTCACTGACTTTGGTCGCTCTATGACAGTGATTCTCAAACGTTTGTACTTGTGACCCCCTTTCACACAGCAAGTCTCTGAGTGCGACCCCCCCTTATAAATTAAAAACACTTTTTTATATATTTAACGCCATTATAAATGCTGGAGGCAAAGCGGGGTTTGGGGTGGAGGCTGACAGCTCGCAACTCCCCATGTAATAACCTTGTGATCCCCTGAGGGGTCCTGACCCCCAGTTTCAGAACCCCTATAAAAAGCTTAAAGTTGGCCCACAGGTGAAAGCAGGAAAACCCTTTTATATTATGTGCCTTATGTAAAGACTGGAAGATACAACAAAAGAAACAGATGGACCTCAGGTCATATGCTGTGGGGAAAAGAGGAGACAGAAGGGTGAGGGAAGGACGTGAAAAATACTGCACTGATTGAAGGAGTTAATGAACTACTACCAAGGCAGGAAATAGGGGCTTTTCACAATACTTTGAAAGAGGTAAAGCATGAAATTAGGATCTAGAAGCTAAAGGTTAGGTTCTGCAATAGGGAGAATTGAACCAGCCCAGAAACTGGCAAGGAGAGGGTTAAGCATTGTCTTTCTGAGTACAGCCCTCAACCCCATACTGCAAAATAAAGTGGATGGGGCAAACAATGAAGTATTAGGCAATTCCCTCACCCAGTGTGAGAGGGATATGACCCCAAAGGGAACACTCTCTTGGGGGAAGGAGGGAAATGCTAACTGAAAAGGCCCTCAGTGCATCTGAGCTGACTCAGACTTTATCTGCATAAAGCCACCATGTGCACCGTAAACCTCAAGAGCAGCCTGGAGAAAGCTTAAAAACACAATTGGGGAAACACAATTCTGTGTTTGTTTATGCCAGACTTAAAAAAGCTAGTTCCATTTTGAGACCTTGGGGTAGTGCTCCTATTTACATCACCTAAATGAGGTTTGCCTGGATTGTTTTTTCACATACTTCCAGTCAGAAGAATCATTTTTTTATATGACCAGAACAAATAAAACTGTGAGAGAGGGAGCACAGCATGCAGGCTGCACGCGAGCACAAAGAGACTGCTCTCCATTTCAAGGGGCAGTGCACACCCCCAACACACACACGCTGCATGCACTGCAACTGGCATGCCACAACTCCAACTGAAGCCAACAGCAGTCTGTTGAGTGGACTGATTTGAGGATTGGGCCCTCAAAACTGAAAAGGAGGAGGAGTTGGGGAGCAAACATTCTTCACTGAAACATGGGACACTGATATGCAGAGTTTGCCAAAGGGGACAGTGGAGGCACTAGCCCTGGAGGGATTCAAGAAAGGCCTGATTCTGCAGTCCTTAGCAAGGCACATATTTGAAGTCAAAGGTATTTTTCCTGCAGGATTTAAGAATTTAACTATTATGCCAATGTGAATAATGTAAGGAAACATCCTGCATTAATGACTAGTGCCTTTATGGCTTTATCCCAGCTCTATCTTCTATGGTGTATGATAAAATAAACTTGGGACTAATTAAACCATTTCTGACCTGGATATTTCGCCTACGGAAAAACCTTTGTATCCCGTTACAAACCCAGCAATGGGGCTTGGGTTACTGATATTCACAAAACCCGGGTCAAAATTATGGGCCAGATCCTCAGATGTGAAACAGGCGTAGCTCCATTGAAATAATCAAATCTGACTCATCATTATGGCCCATTGATTTACATCAGCTAAGGATCTGGCCCTACAGCTTTGCATGGAAATCGGTAGAGAAGCTCTATGACAAAAAGCATGCAACGCTTGATCATTTCAGCTGATTTTTGCTTATTTGTTTGGATATTTACTCAAAATGTATCATGCTATTCAAGAGCCATGAATGCCCATGAACCAAAATAAAAGGACTGTAGAATACCCTGTAAAGCAAAATCATAGTTTCACCTAGCTCTTTTAGCACAGTATAACAGACAAAGGTAAGTCATATGCAGTACAAGCATAATAGTGATATAGACCCCAAATACACACAGAGGGGAAAGTACCTGTGACCCAAATGAGTCAGTGGCTAGTAGTTAAAAATTATCTATGACTGGCCAGTAGTTCAGAGTAGCGGGAAGATAAAAATTAACTTTTTTTTTTTTTAAAAAGGATGAAACAGATCAAAGGTGGTTAACCTAGAAACCATGATCTTTTCCACTGGAGCTTTCAGTAAACTAAATTGATTTGAATTTCCCAATGATCAGCCTCATTACATCAGCTCCTATACGCCATGCTGGCATTCCCCATAGTGACTCACCACACTGACACATCACCCCCAGGGAACAAAGGGAGACCGTTATCTTGAAATTAAAAATATAGGGCCTGATTTTCAGTCTAGATTCACTCAGAACTTCCTTTTACACCTTCAAAATTGCTGTGGGAAGAATGTAGATAACTTAGACTTGAGTAGTAATGAGGATATATACCTTCATAGGAGAGCAGCATCATTACCCCCATTTTACAGCTGGGAAAACTGAGGCACCATACAGTGGAATGACTTCCCTAAAGTCACTGAGCAAACCAGTGGCAGAGCTGGGAATCAACCTCTGGACTCCTGAGTTCTCAGTCTACTGTCCTAGCCAACAGGCCACACTGCCTCTCAAGCAAACAAGCCCTTATGTCAAAGTGACCTAAATTACACTTGGAAATGATTGCAGGCACAAGAAGGGAGGCTGCTGTTTAAAAATCTGGTCCATAAACAGTATCTTTCATTGTCACTCCCTAAATCTTCACATGGCAAAGAGAAAAGCTAGCTAGGTATTATTCAGCAGTATTTTACATTATTCAGGTTCATTGAACATAAATCCTTGTGCAGATTTTGCTGCTGCTGCCAATGGCAACAGAGCACAAATTAATTTGCTGGCATAATACTGTACCTCCAAGACCAACTTTTACTACCAATGGAGCCCATCCAGATTAAAAAGTAGGTGGCCTTGGGCATGTGAACCCACATTCTGGCAGCTCACTAAGCCAGTCTCATCAGGGACAAGGTAAAGCTGCCCGGCTCCAAAGATGGGAGTTATATAACGCACACGAATGAACTTCCCCCAGCAGCAGCGCTCTTTCGTCTCCGTCCCTGCAGGATATAGGAATTATTACCACCCTAGGCTATGGCTGCCTCTCCTGTCTACTGGTGATAGCGAAGGAGAGGGTTTGGGGACCGTTTTTGTTTTTAAATAACTAATCAACCCTTTCAGGGCATGCGTCTCCTCTCTCTCTCTTACCATAACCTGCAGGTGGCAACTCCTGTTGACTATTTAGTCTGTGGTGGGGAATTTGTGCTCACATCAGAGGCCTGCTTGTCCTTTACCCTACCCAGGGTTGGTCAGTTCATTGGGTGTAGGTGTAGGTGTGTGCGTGAGCGTGCCCAAGGCCATAGATTTCATCTACAGTTTTCCCTCTCTGTCTGGGATCCTTTCCACGGATGGATTCAGGAATCCCTGGCCCCTTTACTTTCAATAAACCAAGAGCCAACCCCTCTTCCTGGATACGCAGAGAATGTTCTAAGCACGCTCAGTGCAACTCCTCATTCTCATGGGCTTGACTGCTGTCTACAGTAACTTTGTGGGGAAGTGGTGGTTTGATTAAGTGACTGTGCAAATGTCTCTCTTCTGTGAAGCATGAAGTAAAGATAAAGCAAATCCCCTCCGGGAAGCATTATGTAAAGTCCTTTCTTGAAGTTGGGTCACCAAGTGTCAGTGCATTAAATTTCTCCCTTTCCCCTGAGCTGACAGTTGTTAAAGACAATGAATTAGTAAACAGCACTGTAAACGGTTCCCTGATCAGGGATTTCATACCATCCTCATTTCTCTTTCTCTTCTAATCTCCTGATCCCATTAACAACATTGCAATGCAGAATTTTTGAGAGCATAACTTTACATACAATGAACATACTCAGCAGGTTTGATCTTAGACCAATAAATAGGAACATAGGTGCTTTTGAGAATTTTACCCTAATGACTTAGGACTGAATGTTCAAAAGGATTTAGGCATTGTGATGCTGAGCGTCATAGTGCCTAACTTTTCGGCGCCTGGAAAAATCACTGAGATTAAAAAAAGGATGAGTTAGGCACCGAGGCTCCCTGTAGAATAAGGACTGGGGAGAAACAGGCACCTTAGAAAGTGATTCACAAAAGCCAGCAGGCTAGGTGGGGAGTTGCCTAAGTCAGCCAATGGGAGATGCCAACCAGAGGCTTATGTGCTGAGCCCCACCCCCTCTGTGAGAGTTGTGCCTAAGTCTGGGGTGCAGGGAGGTGCCTCTCTCTGTATGCCAGGACATAGGTGCCAACTTTTCCCGGCACCGGTGGGTGCTCATGCCCCCTGGCCGCCTCCACCCTGCCCCGCCCAATCCCACCCCCATTCCAACCCCTTCCCCAAACTCCTCGTCCCAACTTCGCCCCCTCCCTGCCCCTATTGGACCCCTCCCCAAATCCACATCCCGGTCCTGCCTCTTCCCCCGAGCATGCCGTGTTCCCACTCCCCACTCCCAGCACTTGCCGCCACAAAACAGCTGTTTTGCGGCGGCAAGCGCTGGGAGCTGGGGGAAAAAGTGGGCATGTGGCACGCTCAGGGGAAGAGGCGGAGGTGGAGCAGAGCCAGAGGTGAGCTGGGGCGGGGGAGGGGCAGGGAGGGGAGCTGCCTGCCAATTTTTCCCCGTGGGTGCTCCAGCCCCGGAGCACCCACAGAGTCGGCGCCTATGTGCCAGGAGGAGCCCCTCTTTTGAGTGACTGCATTGATACTGCTTTAGGAAAGAGGATGACCTCCCTTGTAACTTTTAGCCCAAAGATCAGTGCACTCCTTTGGGAGGTTGGAGACCCCATTTCAAGTCCCCCACTCACATAACGGGGAGAAGGGATTTAAACAAGGATCTCTCAGGTGAGTGCCCTAACCATTGGGCTATGGGATATTCTGATGTGCTGTCACTCTCTGTCCCAAATGACTCCTAAAAAGGAAGAGAGAGCGCGCACACGCAAGGATGAGAATGAGTCTATAGCCTGGTGCTTAGTGCACTCACCTAGGAGATGGGGGATCCAGTCCCCCCAGTCCAATGAGTCTTTATTTATCCAGCTTCAAGTGGAGTGTTTGAGGGGCTTCCTACATCAAAATATCCCCTAGCCCAATGTTCAAGCACTCACCTGAGAGGTAGCAGATCCCTGTTCAAATCCCTTGTCTCCCCCCCTTAGGTGGAGGGGGGACTTGAACTGGAGGTCTCCCACATCCCAGGTGAGTACTCTAGCCAGTGGGCTAAAAGTTATGATTGAGGTCTTCTGCCCACCCAGGCTGTTTTGCTTATGGGGGCCTGCTCTAGTAGGCAGACTCTGAGCATGCCTAAAGGACTAGGCCCCTAAGGTGAGTTAGGGGGACATCTTCCACTGGCTTGTGAATCACTCTGGGGCGTAGGTGGGAGATAGGTGTCTGCACACCTATGGGGAGACAGGAATGTGCATGGCTCAAGACAGAAACATAGGTGCCCAGGAAACTTTTACTGTTAAAAGTTAGGCACCAAGTGAGTTTAGGCACCTACAGGGATTCAGTGGGAGTTCTGTGGGACATCGGTGCCTAGAAGAGATATGTAGGCACCTAACTCCTTCTGAGCATTCAGTTCTTAGGAGTCTAATTTGGGACAGTTTTAACCTTAGGAATTGCCATAGGGGATCAGACCCTTGGCCTGTTTAATCTAGCCTCTTGTCTCCAACAGTGGCCAGCACCAGATACTTCAGAGGAAGAGATAATAAACCATTCAATATTTTCCACCCAATCTGTTGCGTAGATTAATTTAATTAAAATATTTTACTACATTCTGAACACAATCAAGATCATGAAACCACCATGAAACAGTGTCTATCTCCTATACAGAAACTTGACAGTATACCAACACCAGAATAGCTGTTTACTAAATTAGGCACCAGTTTTTGAAGCATGTATTATTAATTATAGATGTACAGCTACATTCATTAAATTAGAGCAGTGGTCTCCAAAGTGGGATGTGTGCATCGCAGGGGGTGCGCAAGAGGATCTTTGGGGGTGCGCGACAGAAGGAGTGTTTTTTTTTTTTTTGGTTCTGCAGTTCGGGTGGGAGTCCGAGTGGCTTTTTGGGGGGGGGGGGGAGGGGGCAAAAATGGTAGAGCCAGCACGGCAGGGGGTGCGTGCTCAAAAATTTTTTACTGATAGGGGTGCGCGATCAAAAAAGTTTGGAGACCACTGAATTAGAGGGTTTTCTGCATCTGCTTCCTTTTATTGTGGGTTGCATACTATGTGTGGTAGAATAATGAGCTGGCTACAAGCACAGGGAGGAGGCTTTGATTTGGGATAAAGTAACCAACTTTACTTATTGTCAGTATTGGAACAATTTGCAGATAAAAGCCAATCTCAGTTCAACTCCAAGCACTGTCAATGATTTTAATATGAGCCAGAATCCGACCCTAAATCAGTGAAAAGCCACCTACTAATCAGAAAAGGTGAAGAAATACATCAATAAAGTTGAGATACTGGAGTTATTTTGTTTAATAAAAGGAATTCACACTAGTCTCCAAACCAAATAATCTTATTGAACAAGTACAGGGCAGAGTTAGATACTTTACTCAAGCTGAGTAGCACCTTACTCTATGAGCACTCCCACTGAAGTCAAAGGACCGTGTGTGGAGTAAAGTGCTATTCAGCATCAGTATGGGTATCAGAATCTGGCATTATTCTACAAAAGAGATTGGTTAGACCAGCTGTGATATATAAAAAATCCATGACCTAATTAATCTGCAATTTTAAGAACATAAAAACAGCCATACTAGATTAAACCAAGGGTCCATCTAGCCCAGTACCATCTTCTGACAGTGGCCAGTGCCAGATGTTTCAGAGTGAATGAACAGAACAAGGCAATTTTGAGTGATTTACACCCTGTCATCCAGTCCCAGTTTCTGGCAGTCCAAGGTTTAGGGACACCCAGAGCATCGGGATTTTTGGCTAATTGCCATAGATGGACCTATTCTCCATGAATTTATCTAATTCTTTTTTGAACCCAGTTATACTTTTGGCCTTCACAACATCCCCTGCCAATCAGTTCCACAGGTTGACTGAGCACTATGTGACGAAGTACTTCTTTTTGTTTTCTTTAAACCTGCTGCCTATTAATTTAATTGGGTGACTCCTGGTTCTTGTGTTATGTGAAGGGATAAATAATACTTCCTTATTCACTTTCTCCACACCATTCATGATTTTATAGATCTAATCATGTCCCCACTTAGTCATCTCTCTTCTAAGATGAACAGCCCTAATCTTTTTAGTCTCTCCTTGTATGGAAGTTGTTCCATACCTGTAAATCATTTTTGTTGCCCTTCTTTGTACCCTTTCCAATTCTAATATATCTTTTTTGAGATGGGGCTACCAGAACTGCATGCACTATTCAAGTTGTGGATGTACCACAGATCTACATAGTGGCATTTTGATCTTTTCTGTCCTATTATCTTTTCTGTCCCTTCCTAATGGTGCCTAACAGTCTCTTAGATTTTTTGACTGCACATTGAGTGGATGTTTTCAGTGAACCATCCACTATGACTACAAGACCTCTTTTTTGAGTGGTAACAGCTAATTTAGACCCCATCATTTTGTATGTATAGTTGGGATGATTTTTCCCCGATGTGCATTACTTCACACCGGATTGCAGCTGCCATTTTATTGCCCAGTCACCCAGGTGGGTGAGATGCCTTTCACAGTTGGCTTTGGATTTAACTATCTTGATTAATTTTGTATTGTCTGCAAATTTTGCCACTTCACAGTTCAACATCTTTTCCAGATCATTTATGAATATGTTGAACAGTGCTGGTCCCAGTACAAATCTTTGGGGAACACCACTATCTACCTCTCCCCATTGTGAAAACTGACCATTTATTCCTACCATTTGTTTCCTATCTTTTAGCTAGTTACTGATCCATGAGAGGACCTTCCCTCTTATCCCATGACTGCTTACTTTGCTTAAGAGCCTTTGGTGAGGGAACTTGTCAAAGGTTTCTGAAAGTCCGAGTACACTATAATTACTTGCTCACCCTTATGCACATGCTTGCTGACACTCTCAAAGAATTTTAATGAATTGATGAGGCATGGTTTCCTTTACAAAAGCCACATAGACTCTTCCTCACATATTGTGTTTATGGGTGTGTCTAATAAATTTGTTCTTTACTGTAGTTTCATTCTGTTTGCCTGGTACTGAAGTTAGACTTACCAGCCTGTAATTGCCAGGATCGCCTCTGGAGCCTTTAAAAAAAATTGGTGTTACATTAGCTATTCTCCAGTCATCTGGTGCAGAGGCTGATTTAAGTGATAGGTTACATACCAGTTAATACTTCTGCAGTTTCATATTTGAGATCCTTCAGAGCTCTTGGGTTAATACCATCCTGTCCTGGTGTCTTATTTGTGTTTAATTTAATCAGTTTGTTCCAAAATCTCCTTTATTAACACATCAATCTGGGACAATTCCCAGATATGTCACCTAAAAGAATGGTTTGTATGAAGGGATCTCCCCTACATCCTCTCTAGTAAAGACCAAAGCAAAGAATTAATTTAGCTTCTCTGCAAAGATCACAACTTTCTTGAGTGCTCCTTTAGCACCTCAAGGGTCCAGTGGCCCCACTGAGGGCTAGTCTTCACTATGAGGAGATCGACGCTGCTGCAACTGATGCAGCAAGGATCGATTTAGCAGGTCTAGTGAAGACCCGCTAAGTCGACGGCAGAGCATTCTCCACTCAACCCTGGTACTCCAGCTCTCTGAGAAGTGTAAGTGAAGTTGACCAGAGAGCATCTCCCGTTGAAGTAGTGCAGTGAAGACACCAGGGTATGTCAACCTAAGCTACATCAACTCCAACTACGTTATTCACGTAGCTGGAGTAGCATAACTTAGTTCAATTTACCCCAGTAGTGAAGATAAGCCCTGACTATCTGACGGGCTTCCTGCTCCTGATGTTCTTAATGTTTTTTTTTTAAACTGTTAGTTTTTGTGTCTTTAGCTAGTTGCTTTTCGAATTCTTTCTTGGTCTGCCTTAGGTTTCTACTGTTGACTTGCCAGAGTTTATGTGCCTTTCTATTTTCTTCAGTAGGATTTGACTTCCAATTTTTAGAAGATGCTTTTTTGCCTCTAACCACATCTTTTTTTGGCATTTTTTTTGTCCTCTTACTGTTTTTGTTTAAATTTGGAGTATAAATTTAGTTTGAGCTTCTATTATGGTGCCTTTAAATATTCTCCATGCAGTTTGCAGGCTTTTCACCCACATGACTGTTCCTTTCAATTTCTGTTTAACTAGCTTCTCCATTTTTCTGTAGTTCCCATTTTTTAAATTAAACGCCACTGTGGTGGGTTTCTTTGGCATTTTTTACCCTACAAGGATGGTAAATTTAATTACATTAAGGTCACTATTACCATGCGGTTCAGCTATATTCACCTCTTGGACCAGATCCTGTGTGCCACTTAGTACGAAATCAAGAATCACCTTTCCCCTTATTGGTTCCAAGACAAGCTGCTCGAAGAAGCAGTCATTTATTGTGTCCACAGATTTTATGTCTGCATCTCTTCCTGAGGTGACATATACCCAGTGTGAGGACAGTTGAAATACCCTATTTTTATTGCATTTTCTGCCTTTGTGGCCTCTCTGATCTCCCTGAGCATTTTATAATCACCGGTCTTAGAGGATACCTGGCCAATACAACCAGCCGGTAATTATTTCCATTGTTTTCTCCCTTCCCAGGTGGCCAGCACATGGTACTAAGTGCATGAGCCAGAGTAACTCCCTGAAAGGGTCAGGGTACCAGGAGTTGGGCCCGGATTTTGTGGTCTGGGGGTCACGCTGTACCAATCAGTATAGGCTCAACTCAAAGCATGATCATTGTCATGCCCCCCCGTGGGTCAACTACCTCCCTGTTGACAGCTGCCAACTTTTCATATGCCTGGCACAAGGTGGGCTCTCCCTTCTGTTCCCTAATGAAATCTTTGTTCTGGGTCAGCCATTCCATACCCTCAGGGTTCGTGAGTCCTGATGGTCTTTCAGGGGCTCCTCTGCCTGTTGTGAGGTCCCTTCCCCTGGATCTTCTCACACTTTTGCGTCAGCCAGTTTTGTGGACCCTGCTCCTTCCACAGCATCAGAGTTATGGTCAACCCTAGATCGGGGTCTCTCTCCTGCACCTGCAAGACTTTGCTGAAGTACTTCCAGTCTTGTCCCAGGACCACAGGGTAGGCAAGAGAGACACCCTCCCGTCCCCTAGATGGAGAGTCTTAGTATGGCTCCCCACTGTCTGCTGTATCTCCTTTGTTGGTTAAGGGTGCATGTCTTTCAGTGCACACTGTATGAAGATCGTGTTGGACAGCATCCTGTGGGACTTAACCAGCTTTTCCCTCACAAGGGTCTGTCTGCACCCAGAATCTGTTAGGCCAAGTGCCTCAATCCCATAGACCCTCACTGGGCCCATTATCTTGGCCAGCCCCTGTTTGCAGGCTTTAGGGGTGGCTGTCCAGGCCTGCCTGCAGCTACAATCCATAAAGGGGCAGTTGTGTCGAAAGTAGCCGTGCTGCCCACATTCGAAGCAACTACTCACTGGAAGAGCCACTGTCAGCCCCTCCTCTGCTGCGGTTGCTCCAGTTGGAGGAGTCTTAGCTTCTGCGCTCCCTGGCTCCCCAGGCCTCTGTGTCTTGGGGCACTCTCATTCAGCCTTGTAGTCTCTGTCTCGAAAGGGACTTGGACCCCACCCCAGCTGGTGGTCACCCGTGCCCAGTTCTTTCCTTCATGCTAGGCCCTTCACATTTGGCAACAGCCTAATTTCAGGTCCTTCACCATTGGAGATCTGGGAAATTGGCAGCCAGGTAATTTTCCATGGCTCCTACCACTTCCAGCAGTGTGCTAGAGTGATATCTCTGCACCCACTCCCATCCCCTGACTTGAAGAGTTTGGATAAATTGCTCTAGGACAATATTCTCCACCATCTGCACCCTGGTGCACCTTTCTGGGGTTAGCCAGCACCAGCAATAATCCTTGAAGTACTGAGCCATCACCTGAGTGTGGCCATTTTTCCCTTCAGACATATTGACGGTATGTCTCCAAGGAGATATCAAAGCAGTCCAAAATGGCCTTGACCTTATGGTAGTCTCGGGCAACCCCAAGAAGGCTTTGGGCTTATCCCCTGGGCCCATCTTTGTCAGCTTGACAGGATCCCAGACGTTGGGATGCCCCCAGGTGATCATGGCCCTGGGTTAGGTGTGGCTCCCAGGGGGTGGCGGAATGCCTCCATCTGCTAGACCAGGTATTGTTGGTTTTGGTCAGCTCCCAGATGAATTGCTGCTGGTGTTGTGAGGCCAGCTGTTGTAGTAATTGATTCCATTGCTGCAACAGCTGGGTAGCCTGTTGCTGTTGGCTCCCCACTGACCACTTCAGCAATTTCGCCATGTTCATGTTGTTTCTTCCTATTTTCCTTCCTCATTTTTCTGCTGGCCTTCTTTACAGGCCTTCAGCAGGACTGGGCCATTATGTCCGCATTCTCTACCAATCACAAGTGGGGTGCGCCTCCTGGCCTGGTGGTTACCGTCTGTGGCAGCAGTCTCCACCTAGCAGTTACAGTCCATGGCAGCAGCCCTGCCTAGCGGTAAGAGTCTGTGGTGGGAGCCCCACCTCCCAGGTTCCAACCCAGAAGTCCCGTCCCTCTTGAGCACTATAAGGCAGGAGTCCACAATCTGCAGTCTAGCTGATGCTCTCCCCTGGCCTCTTCCTACCACTCTGCCCCTGTTTGAGGCATGTCATGGCTGGCAGTTGTCCCTGTTGACTTGGCCCATGGGTCTCAGCAGGGTAGGGAGTATCGGCTATGTGCACCAGACCTCCCTTCCTGGCGTAGTCCCTCTGCAGCAACAAATGCAGGTCTGCTTCTCTCCACCCTCTGACATTTTAAGTCCCTCCTCCAACTGGTGGGGCTGGGGTTTCCGAGGCCCAGAGTTATTCCTGCACGCTTAACTGTCCAGTGTAGGATTGATTAACCCCATCACAAGGATATAAAGGAGGAATCCAGCTCCATGAGTAAGGGAGGGCCAGGAGAGTGCTACGAGTACTGTGGCTGCAACAGAAGGCTGTGAGAGGGCAAGCAGACCCTATGGAAAGGGTTGTCAACTTTCTAATTGCACAAAACCGAACACCCCTGTCCCGCCCCTTCCCCAAGGCCCCACCCCTTATCCAAGGCCCTGCCCCCAGCTCGCTTCATCCCCCCTCCCTCTATCACTTGCTCTCTCCCACCCTCACTCACTTTCACAGGATTGGGGCAGGAGGTTGGGGTGTGGGAGGGGGGTGAGGGCTCTGGCTGGGGGTGCAGGCTCTGGGGTGGGGCTGGGGATGAGGGGTTTGGGGTGCCGGAGAGGGCTTCAGGCTGGGGCAGAGGGTTGGGGTGCAGGGAGTATGGACTTTGGGCTGGGATGCGGGCTCTGGGTGGGGCCAAAAATGAAGGGTTCAGGGTGCAGGAGAGGGCTCTGGGCAGAGGGCTGGGGTGTGAGGCAGGGAGGTGAGGACTCCAGCTGAGTGTCCAGGATCTGGGGTGGGGCCGGGGATGAGGAGCTTGGGGTGCAGGAGGGACCAAGGGGTTCAGAGTGCAGGAGGGGGTGTGAGCTCTGGCTGGGGGTGTGGGTTCTGGGGTGGGGCCAGGGATGAGAGGTTTGGGGTGAAGGACAGGGCTCCAGGCTGGGGCAGGGGGATGGGGTGTGGGCCAGGAGCCGCCAGGGTCTCTTTTCGACCGGGCATTCCAGTCGAAAACTGGACGCCTGGCAACTCTACCTCTGGACCCCACTAGGCTGACTCTTTAGCTACCAGAGCCCAGGTGGCTCTGTCCAGAACAGGGCTATTGCTTTTGTTAATACTCCACATTTCCTTTTTGTTTGTATGTTGAAGAATAAACAGAGCCCTCAGGAAAAGGCTACAAATAGAACTGAATGTGGCTGACCATCCCAGGCTGGTGATCAGGTCCACCAGCTTACAATACTTATACACTGTAATCAAGTCAACTGTCTTCTTTTTTTTATAAACTAAAAGATTCATCTCTTTAAATCTCTTTTTTTTTTGTTACACATTTTTCCAATTTTCAAATAATTTTTATGACTCTTCTCTGCATCCTGTCCAATTTATCTAATGCTTTGACGTCATATACCATTTTGTTTGTTTACATGAGTATATTTTTCTAGGCATCAGTTTTGCAACTAAAAAAATTATTTAGAGTGACAGAGTAACACTATAAGTCACTTTATTGGTGATATGCAGTTTCAAAAAGATAACTGAACCACACTTAACAATAAATATTTCTTCACGATCTAACTGCACATAAACAGAACTTGTCATGCTATCTGAATTAGCACTACCTGGTAACTCCCAGTAATGTATACATCATCATCAAAAAATACAGGAGTAGAACATTTGACTTTGGGAATTTCTCATTTTTGTGTACTTCATTTCTTATCCTTAGCATTACATTAATGTTAGCTTTGTCATTTGAATTGGGGAAAGGATATTTGTTGAAGGAGAATTAGCTTGTTTATTAAATATGATTATTAAGGTTGGCTGCCAATCTTTTATCAGAACTGATTTTCAATGGAAAACTGTTTTTTGACTAAACAATTTTTTTTGTGAAAAGTGTCTGCTCCCTGGTGAAATTATTGACTTTTCAATGAAAAACCAAATACCCCCAAAACTGAAAATTTTCAGCTGAAACACACACACACACACACACACCAACCAAGATTTGGAAATGCTACTGCAGTGGATTTATAGAAATTGTAATTCAAACTGCCTCAGGTCCATATACTCATCTGTGGGCTGGGTTCCCCAGGCAGATTACATTTCCCATGATGCACCACAGCTTCCCCAGTCCCTGAGCCACTGTGGAGCATCCTTAGAGTACCTGGCTAGAGTGCATGATGGGAAATGTAGTCTGGCTGGGGAGCCTGGCTCACATAGGGAAATGGGGGCTTGAGGTACTCAAAGTACAATTCCTATTAGGCCACACAATAGTCGTGCCAAAATCAATTTTTTGGTGTCAGACAAAAGTTTTCAACTTTTGTTCAAAGTTTTTGATTTTTCACAGGATACAAAACCCCAGACATTTTCTAATGATTATTTTATGTTGGAATCTAATTTAGCAAATGTAATTTTTGTTTTATTAATCCTAATGGAAGAAGTTTTTGAAAACAGAAGACAGGCTTGAGTTTCTAAAAACACCAATTTTCACCTCAAAATGAAAAGACTTTTAAACTCTGAAATTTACAAGCATTTCAACACTATTTACTTACATGTTTTCTGCTTATTGATTTTTAAAGCTTGAAGGTTAAACTCTATACAAATGGAAGTTCAGGACTCACCAGCTGCTCCCAGAATGCTCTTGAAAACAGGATGTGTTCTTCTGAGGAGTTCCATCATGCCTGAAAAACACAAAAAAACACCCAAAGCTTAGAATTCCATTAAAAAAGAAATCTGCATCATTATCCCCAGTACAGAGTGAGTTATTTCTGCTGTATATTAATGGATGTTCTTTTAATTTATCTACAGTACTATTCTGAAGTCCGTATTGAGCAGCTGCTTTTGAAATTGCATAGTATGTACACTGCTGCAAATGGGTGGCATTACCACACTGCTGTGAAATACAACCTATATCCGCTGTGTGGATTCAAAACTCACCGTTTTCCATGGATTTGCTGAATTAGCAATTTCTCAATATGAAACAAACTTATTGAGCCCAAACCTTCTCCCCAGGCTTGGTTGTTATTGTGGCTACGTCTTTAGGGCTTCTCAACTCCAAACGGTTGTTTTCTTTTTCCAAGGGGGCTCACTTACATGAAGGGTGGTATTAGCAAGATATATATTCCACAGTGACTCAGCAGGAATCAACTGGCATCTCCTAGTCAAGTTCCAATACCCATCAACATTTTCAGTCAACAGAATAACTCTGTTACAGTTACTTTGTGGTTGCTAGGCCTCAAAAGATGCTCTTATCAAATATGCAAACCGCCCCAGTATGAGGGAAATATGTTGTACATCCTAGATACAAAGCATCCTAGATACATCCTAACTGAGCAAATAAACAGTATGCCAATTTGAAGTACACTAATACCTGTTCAGTCACTGATACTTCATGACATTAAAATACATGTTCCCACTTGTAAAATTGCCAATGAAAAAATGCACATGCATTTCCAAGTGGATGAATTAAAGTACCATATTCATTTGGCTAATTTGTTTTAGGATAGAGGCATTTACAATACATGAACTTGAAAATGTTAAATATTAATCTCTCTTATCAGCCTTCTCCAGGCATTGGCCGGTGCCTTGTTTTACTCCAGGAAAAATGCACAAGCATTAAGGGGCCTATTCCTTAAAGCAAATGATTTATGCAGCAAGGTCAGGCTTGCTTAAAATTTTTTGTTTAGCTACAACCCCATGCATTTTACATGAAATTCTCTAAAGAAAATGTGAATTGCAGTCATATGTGAATGCCTACAATGGTTATGTGGAATTATACCATGAGGAAATGTCCATGGAGAATTAAACGCACTGGTACTGGGAATTACTTTGATATCCAACATGGGCCCAAGTTACTCACCCCCGTGCCCCCTTCCCGCCCCGCCGCAAAAGCCAGACCATTAGAGTAGACATGTAATATTTTTTAAAGGAAAGTTGAGACCCCTGGTCTTTGTTTGTACAGCACCTAGCACAACTGGGTTCTGGTCCACGACTGGGGTCCCTTGGAACTACCACAGTACAAATAATTAATTAATTAATAGGGCTACCACTACGATTTTGTCGTGGAGGTCATGGAATCCGTGACTTCCAGAGACCTCTGTGACTTGAGGCTGCAGTGCCTGGGAGCTGCAGGGTCCCCCGCCACCTGTGGTGGCTGGGAACTGTGAGGGCCCTCAGCACCTGGTCACAGTGGGCGGGGGGTGTGCCTCAGAGCTGCTGTGGGTGGTGGGGGGCCCCGGGAGCTCCCAGACGCCACAGGGGGTGGGGATGTCCCGAGTTCGGAGCCATTGGCGGGGGGGGGGACAACCCTACAGTTCCGAGCTGGGGCGCCCTGGGGTGGTGTGGAGACACTGCAGCTCCCCATTTTGTCACGCATATTTTTAGTAAAAGTCATGGATAGGTCACGGGCTTCCATGAATTTTTCTTTATTGCCCGTGACCTGTCCGTGACTTCTACTAAAAATATGTCCGACAAATTCTTAGCCTTATTAATAAATAATAGTAATTATCTGATAACTTCAGGAGCCATGACATTTAGAAAGACACTAAAGATAGTGGCTTTTTCACAAGTGTCAAGATATTGGCTGGACTGTACCCGGTCTCTGGGGGACTGGAGATATATAGGATGACCATATGTCCTGTTTTGGCTTGGTCAGTCCTCTTTCCGCTCTCTCTCCCCAGCAAACCAAAGCCATTCTCACAGGAAGGGAGGGGAGAACTGAAGAGCCCAGCAGGTCGGGGCACCTCCACTCCCTCCTCCTCTCCTATGCACAATGGGAACGGTGCCCCTGCTCCCCCCACCCACAATACTTAGACTGGGAAGGGGCATAAAGGGGGTGAAGAGCATCTGGAGCTGCCCCCCGCAGCCTGGAAGGGAGAGAGTGAACCCTCCTGCAGTCTCCCAGGCCTGGGAGAGAGGGAGTGGAGAGCCCCAGGAGGAGCATAGGTGAGGCTGGGGGGTAGGGTTGGGGTAGGGTAGGGTTGCCAGGTGTCTGGTTTTTGAGTAGAACACCTGGTCAAAAAGGGACCCTGGCGGCTCCGGTCGGCACCACTGACCGGACCTTAAAAGACCGTTTGGCATGGGGCTGGCAGGTAGGGTGACCAGGTGTCCCGATTTTATAGGGACAGTCCTGATATTTGGGGCTTTTTCTTATATAGGGTCCTATTACCCCCCACCCTCTGTCCCGATTTTTCACACTTGCTGTCTGGTCACCCTACTGGCAGGCTCCCTACCTGGCTCCGTGTGGCTCCCCAGAAACAGTGACCTGTCCCTCACCTCCTAGGCGGAGGGATGGCCATGGGGGCTCCATGCGCTGCCCCCACCCCAAGTGCCGGCTCCGCAGCTCCCATTGGCCGGGAACCATGGTCAATGGGAGCTGTGTGGGCAGTGCCTGCGGGTGGGGGCGATGTCTGCGGGCGGAGGCAGTGCGTAGAGCCGCCTGGCCATGCCTCCACCTAGAAGCCAAGGGACATGTCACCACGTGTGGGGAGCCGCCCGAGGTGAGTGCCACTTGGGGCCCGCTCCCTGCATCCCCTCCTGCGCTCCAACTCCCTGCCCCAGCCTGGTGAAAATGAGTGAATGAGTGAGGGTGGGGGAGAGAGAGTAACAGAGGGAGGGGGGAAATGGAGTGAATGCGGGCAGTGTCTTGGGAAGGAGCAGGGCAGGGCGTGGGGCAAGGGTGTTCGGTTTTGCGCAATTAGAAAGTTGACAACCCTACAGGGGTGAGGGGAACTATTAGAGGGGACTAAACTGATGAAGGGTGGGGCTGTGGGCTGGGGTGAACTGATAGGGGAAGAGTTGTGGGCACTAATTTGGAGATTGGGGGCAGCATTAATTACTTGGCAGGGGACAGACAGATGTAAGGGTGAGAGCTCCTGCTGCAGGGGTGTGTGTGTCAAAATTGATTACCAAATAAATGCGGGTGAGCGGGCAACACCAGTTCTCTCTCTCTCTCTCTCTCTCTCTCTCTCTCTCACACACACACACACACGATGGCAGGGGGAGTCCAAAAATCAAAAGACAGACCGAAAAACCACTGTATTACTTTTTAAAAAAAATCTCATGATTTTGGGGGATCAGACTCACGATTTTTGATCTCTTGAGGTTGACAGTACTGCCAACACCATGAGCCTTGTGATAAAGCCATGAGAGTTGGCAGTACCGAAAAGAATTTCTGTTTGTAGCTAAGGTTAACTGAACCCAGCAGAGTTGGCAAATAGAATACATGCTGGAGAACACTAGTGGGAGTTTAGTCAAGGTAGTCTGGGAAGGACCAAGAGACAGTCCATATGGTGGGAGCTATTGCATTTTGGGGAATTTGCTTAAATAAATAATTCATTTTAACCCTACTGACTGCTTGGGTATTTCAACCAAAATACAACACAGAATAAAAGGGGTGCATGCACAAATTCACCCAGGCACTGTCTGACATCTGTGAGCATAGTCTGATGAGTGGAACTAGAGAAAATGGGTCAGGTTTCAGGAGGGACCTAGTTTGGTGTATCACCCAGGGCCCAGGCACCGTTGGATGGAAGCTGTGTGCAGTCTGCCACCAGACACAGTCAGGCCTCTCAGCATCTGCCTACATGCTTACAGCTCTCTTTCCTCCAACTCTGCCTGCAGCACTTATTGCTAATGAAACAGTGAGAAAATACCCTGGAGCCATTCAGTTGGCAAGAAAGGTAAGAATTTAAACCTTAGCTACACTGGGTCTTGGATCAGATAAATATGTGAAACTAATAGATCCTGAGCAGTCTGACCCCAGATCAGCCAGCTGGCACGTGACTTAAAACAGGAGCTGTGCAACACTTTCAGTGGGAAAACCCACAACCCCCAAGGACTCATTTGCCTGTTTTCAGGACCATGCACAAACACCAACTGATTCCTCTACGTCTCAGACCTGTAAATGTTTCAGTTGAACTAGAGTTAATACTTTTCATTGGCTGGATAGATTATTATTTGTTGAGTGGCAGTTCTGCACAGTACATGGACAACACTTCTACTTGCCTCCAAAGTATTTACAATCTAAAAAGACAAAACAACAGACAGTAATTCAAAGCACGATGTAACCAGAAAGTGGATGCTTCTTATCATGGTGCAGTATTTTGTGAATGTTGCACTGTAAAAAAACAAAAACAAGTTAGCCTAAGCAGTTCTTCAGATGTGGGATGAACAGTGCTAGGCTTCATGAAAAATGTAGGGATTGGGGGAAGTATATAGGTGTGTAACTTTGAAATATGAGTTTCACTAGTTCGTTTCAAGAGCAAAAAGACACCCAGTGTATTTTAAGTACCATAATAAGTACTTTGGGTCCCTCACTAGTGTTCTTCAGGGATCAGAGTCTCCCATTTCATAAAATGTTTTTTACTTAATAGCTTACTTAGGGAGTTCTTAAATTCTGGCTCCCATGCCCTTCTCCAGCCTACTTCCTGGCATCTCCACAAGATGGTACTATGTAACATACCTCAGGAGATTGGGCGGGACAGCTCTGCTTACTCTTGCTGCTACTGATGTGTTTAGAAGCACTGAAGGAGGGTTTGTTTTGTTTTTCACCTCCAATAAAAATTTCACTAGTGCCAGTCCCAACTTTGAATAGAAAATATACTCTCCCAGCGCTCTGCCATGACCACAAGAGCCGCGGCAGTGCTTTAGCATTGCCAGTGTAGACTAGCCCTAAGTAAGTAAGGGAGGGCACGGCTACACTAGAGTTTACAGTAGCACAGCTGCGCTGCTGTAAGCTCTCCAGTGTTGCCACTCTAAGCCAAGGGGAGAGAGGTCTGCCATCGGTTTAACTAGTCCAGCCCCTGTGAGCGACAGAAGCTATGTTGGAAGGTCCATACTGGCACTTAGGTCGGCATAACCTATGTCGCTCAGGGAGGTGGTTTATTCACACCCCAGAGTGACATAAACTATGTCTACATTACAGCTTATATCCGCATAACTTAAGTATATTGCCTACTTTGGGTCTGAGCCAGTGCCCATTGAATTCAGTGGAAAGACATTCACTGACTTTGATGGCCATTGGATTGAGCCCTTAATTCTTCATGAAAATCCTCTGTCTGTGTGTGTCTCCCTCTCTGTGAATTTAATTTATTTATTTTAAGGACAAAGTTTTCAATCCTGAAGACACTAAATCCCCTGAGTAACCACTTTAACAACTTAATTTGCCAGCTCTTTGCAAATGGGCTGTGTGACAAAACAAAGACTTAAGATGAAAATGTCACTTTCAAACATTTTTAGTAATTTATTTGTCAGCTTATGACTCATGTGAAGGGATCACGTGGATTCAGTGTAGAGCAAGCAATTAGCCAAGGCCTTAGCTTTGCCTGCTAAGTCATTTTCAGAAACAAATATCACGATTTCTCACTTAGATTTAATTATGTAAATGTCTTGGTTTGCCTTTATGAAAGCTCAGCACGCTTGCAAGGCAATTTAAATTTGACCTTTCTTGCAGTTGATCTTATGACAACGTTACCATTCTTGGTGTAGAATTTGCTTGTTATTGAGTTAAAATGCATTATAAATAAATAATTCTTCTAGAGTCAGCACTGTCCAATAATGGCCTCATCTGTCATTTCTTCGATCTAGCTCTGCAGCCCCTTTACATTCCTTCCATGGCATAAAAGAGCCATAACGTGGGTGAAAACAGCCCCTGGACAATATCCTTTGTTTAAAGGGGTTTCTCGGGCCCTGTCTAAACTGGTAAGGTTTTGTTGCTATAGCTATACTGGTACGGTTAAACTGACAACACTCTCTAGTGTGGATACAGTCTTCTTTTGTATGGCTTGGGTAGGTAGCAACGACTACAAATTTATATCTAGATTTGACAGTCAGCGCATTGCCGTGGCCACGAGCTGGTCAATGTCCTTCAGGCCCCTGGCGAAAGAACGAAGATATGCTGTGCTCCATCATTTGTGTCTGATGACCACAGTCGCATACAGGTGTTTGCCTCATTTTCCTTATAAAGAGGGTTTATCCACATCTCCCATGAGATGTCCTGATGTGATTCAGTCTGCACCAGGCTTTGTGACATTTATCAAAACCTGGTGGTTCCTTGGCAGGGTCAATGACGAGCTGTTTGTTTTGAGTGGTAAAAAAGTTCCATGTGATTCTCCATTGCGCCTCAGCATTGAAGTTGGGTGTAAGGGTCTTGATGTGGTTCCATAGAAGGTTGCGGGATTTTAATCTTGACTTTAGTAGGTTCTGCAGGTCATTGTGCAGTGGGAGTGTTTGCGTTGACATGGGTAAGAAAGCAAGATGCTCTAATCTGTGGAGGCTGGATTTGTGATAGGTCTGGGAGCCAGTCAGCTGGAGTCGATTTGAGCATCTCCGACATTATGTGCATAGCATTATTAAGTTGAGTGTCAAGGAGTTTAGTGTGACTGCTCTGAGACCACACTGGTGCACAATATTGAGCTGCAGAATATACCAAGGCAATTGTTGCGGGTGTTCTTGAGGTTTTGTTGAAAGGTCAAACTCCAGTCCAGTGTAACGCCAAGATACTTTGGGTTAGCCTCATGGCTGATGCTCTCACTGCAGAACTGCACATCAGGTTTGGTATTAGCTATTTTATTGTTAGAATGGAAAGTGGTTACCATGTTTTTTTTCAGGTTAGGCCTAAGTTTCCGGCATTGGAAATAATCAGCAATTGTGTTAAGATCTCGGGTTAGGGTGCAGCTGATGGTATGAAGGCTTATATGTTGAATAGTTAGGGCAGTGTCATCTGCATACATGAATTTCTTTGACTCTGTCGCTGGTATATCCATGGTGTATAGATTAAGAAGTACCAGGGCCAAGACGGAGCCCTGAGGGCTGCCCAAATTAAGAATTCTTGGTCTACTGATCTGGCCATTAAGGTGCACCTTAAAGTAGCGATCCCTGGTCATCACTGTCAAGAGGCGGATCGTTCACTGGCAGTGAATGACGCGGGAGATCTTGAGGAGGAAGCCCTGTCTTCAGATGGCGTAATATGCTGAGCACAGATCAACAAGGGCGATCCCTGTCTTCGACTTACATTGGAATCCTGCCTCAATGTGGCCGGTAAGTGAAGCTACTTGGTCACAGCAGTTCCTCTTTGAGCAAAATCCTGCCTGCTCCGCTGGGAGGATGTCTTTGATGGTATCGAACAGACACGGAGCAGTGCCTGTTCTATGAGCTTGCTGGTGGTTGAGAGGAGAGAGATGGGGTAGTAAGTGACTGCACCCTCTGGAGATTTCCCAGGCTTCAGTAGGGCAACCTTCGCATGGTGCTTCTGTTAAGTGTTGGTGTCTTCGTACTCTGTGCTTTATGCAAATTCACTAACATATCAGTGTCATCAGTTGGCCACTGGATGTCATATTACCAACCTCCCAGTGAAAGTAGCAACGTGTGCCACACAGTGGTATCAGTACAAAGTGCTCATGCCAGTGTAGGTTGTGCTGGTCTATGTTAGTAAAAAGATCATACCCCTGACTGACATAGCTATGGTAATCAAAATTTTTAAGTGTAGTTCAGACCTCAGCCAGTGTTCAGCAGCGAGAACAGTTTTATGGCAACCTGTGTCACAGTCCCTGGCATAGGAGATGTAACTCTGCACTCAGGCTATTCTCAGCAGATGGTAAATGGAAACAGGAGTATAAGGCCATGTTTATACTAGGGGCTTGTCTACACTACAAATCCTTTGCAGGCATAGCTATACGAGCGTAGCTATGCTGGCAGAGCCCCCTACTGGAGATGCAGCATAAGCTGACAGGAGTAGTAGTATACCAATATTCCTAGCTGTTTTGATGAGGAGTGGGAAAAAATCTCACCCCTATGCTGGCAAAACCCCTGGTGTGACACAATTATGCCAAAAGAAGAGTTCTTCTGCTGGTATAGCTAAACTACCTCTCTATTACCTCTGCTGTCAAGCAATCTTCTGTCAGCATAGTTGAGTGTACACTAGGGTTTTGCTGGCATAGCTGTGTTGGTTAGGGGTGCGATTTTTTTTCACATGTAGCTATGCTGGAAAAAACTTTGTAGTGTAGACTAAGGCTAGGAGTGTTTTGCTGGTATACAAATACCAGTATTCTATACTGGCACAGTGCTCCTAGTGTGGACGCAGCTATACCGGAAAAGTTGTGCTTTTGCTGGTTTAGCTTATGTTACTCCAGCCAAGCAAAACATAAAATACCCATAAAAGTGCAGTTTTGCTGGTATAACAGCTATGATAATCAGGGATCACACCTCTTCACATGCCTGACTGGCTGTGCTGGATAAAGTCTGTAGTGTAGACATGCCCTAAGTTAGAGCAGCCTTGTGACTCCTCTGATTTATGCCTGGGGCCTAGTCGGCCCCCAGCTGCCCCAAGAATATGAGGAACACAAAGATGGCTTGAAGCCATCAAAGCTTCCCAGGGCCAAGTGCAGGAATGGAGCGCTGAGCATTGGGGCCCTTTGGGCATTCCCACTGAGATGGCAATTTTTAGTATGCAAGGAATGTAGAATCACAACTAAACATTTTTCATCTTTTCAGGTGACTTATTTTCAAGAATTTTTTAGTCTGCAGCTTATGCTGTGGAATCTCTTTTATGAACCTCCACAATTCCACGGAAGTGGGGCCACTGCTTTGCCTTGAGAATTCAAAAATCTTTCCCTGAAGATGGGATTTTTATAATGCCAGGAACGTTTTTTTACCTCTGTGATTATTTCAAATCCAGACTGGTAAAACTGTTGTTTGGGTCTTCTGAAAATCACACATGGTTTTGTACTGTGAATCAATCTAACAATGGTATTTGCCAGACTGGGCCTGCTTGAAGAGATAATGGCATTCAGATCATCCTTGACAGTGAAACCCATTTCAGAGATCTCTCCGTGAACATGGAAGCCATGAGCACAATGACATTTTCACCCAGAGATCTAATTGGGGATCAGATTCTGGTACACTTACTCATGCTGAATTTCATGACTAGCCTCACTGAAGTCAGGTGTTATTCAATAGAAAGAGGAAGGGTATCAGAATTGGGTCCTGAATAATTATTCAATTGGCGACACCCATTGTTTCTTTATTTCCAGTCTGTTTTAAAGCTAGACAAGGAGAAAAGGCACAACAGGAAAGAGGGAGATTTTCAAAAGTGGTTCTGTCTATGTATGTATCTATCTTAAGTACTTATAAGTATGCCTTGCAACCTTAAACATGTTTATCCTCATAACTCCCTTGCGAGATAGAGAGGTGCTATTATTACCATTCTGCAAATGGGGAACTGAGGCACAAAGGGAGTAAGTCACTTGCCCAAGATCACACAGGAAGTCTGTGGCGGAGTGGGGAATTGAACACAGGGCTCCCGTAGCCCAGGTTGGTCCCTAACCATTGGACTATGCTTCCTTTCCTAAGTAGCCAACTCCCATTGAAAGTTAATGGGAATTGGGCACTTAAGATCCCCCTAAAAGGACAAGCCTGCTATGTGATCTGAATTACTACCCAGGCTCTGAACTGTATATCTGTGTGTGTGTGTATTTTTTATATATATATATATATATATATATATATATAAAGAGAGAGAGAGAGATTAAATTTAGCATTTATGTTTGTTTCTTTTTGCAGACCTGAGGATATTAGAGTTATTTTTGTTATTTCTAAAACTTTTGCTTATGGTGTGATGTTCTTGGGCATGCAGGACTTGAAATGCAACAGGAACACGGAGTAATTGTGAACTTATAAAAATTAGCTTTGTTTTCGTTACAGTGCAGGTGGTACAAATGATAGTAGCTTGTACTGTGGTGGTTCCTTTCAGTTGAGGCTATTAAAGATCTCTACAAATATTAAGTAATCTCCCAGTAACCTGGTAAAAATAATATTCCCATTGCACATATGAGGAAACTGAACCACAAAAAGGTTAAGTGACTTACCTAAAATCACAGAGCAATCTTGTGTCTAGGCTGGGAATAGAACACAGATGTTGTTACTGCAAGCCCTTAACCACGAGACCATGCTGCAAAATATAGACCAAGTTTTGACTTCTTACACCCCAGCAAGGTTAATGGAGTAACACCTGGAATAAGGAAAGCAGAATCAGGCTGTACATTATAAATCAAACCATTTCCAACATATGATAATGCCCCACTTACATAAAAGAATCAAACTGCATATAAAGGGCCTAATCTTGCATTCCCTATACACCCCAAACTAGCAGTTTCAACAGGAGTTTGCAGAATCAGACCCCCAAAATCACTCTGTGGGCTTGTATTGTGATGAGTGCCCAGGACATTAGTCTTACAGCCAAAGATGGTTTTGTTAAAAAGCAAGTGAGCACCTCAAAGCCAGAAATGGTATTTTTTGAGCATATCATTGCACAATTAGACAGAATACCGCTGAGTCCCTGTTTTTCCAGAGATTAAGAAAGCCCTTTATTTGCTTTGTTTTTTGGTCCACCACTGGAAACTGATAATAGGGGGCATATATCAGCTTCCTGAATGGATGACCAGATAAACTGACCTTTCGGTCATCAAACTCCTGTCCTTTGGTGTATGGACAGATCTGCTCAAACAAAAACTATTTAAACAGATACCACCAGAGCAGATAAAAAGTAGCACAGAAATGTATGTGCACATTGCTGTTTGGTACTGCGTTATCTCAGACTAGTCAACCTTACCATAAGCTTCCAACTGGCTGAGAGGGACGTTTAAATCCATAATGGCCTGCAGTTTGAGAGCTTCGTTTCTTGGGCCTCTAATGGCCCAATGGGATATTTCGCTCACAAGAGCCTGTAGTATGCATAGCAGGCTGCAGTCTGGTTGAGGACATGAAAATTGGGTAACACACCTGGAGACTGTGTTGTGGCGGTCATATGAGTCTCCATAGTGAAACACCATTAAATGTCACTGAAACTACAAGCTTTCTATAGTCACAAAAGGAACTTTAACCTTAGGTTTAAAACAAAGCCATTGAACTTTCACCACTATGTCAGATGTGTGCAGTAAGCAGGAAAGGACCTCCGGCCTCTCTCAAATGTTGTATTTGTTTATTCCTGTAAGTGCAGCTTGGTATGGATGGCTGCTTATCTCAATACACTGGAATGGGTTCTTTTCACTACTTGCCGTTTTTCCTTTTCGAACCAGAGCACTTTATGCATTGCCTGGTTTCTGTTTTGGGGAGGAGGAAATTAATGGTCCTATCCTAGAAGTGTGCATGTAGGAGCTACTATACAGTGAGTTCTTTGTTTACTCTGTATCGTACACAAATTAATTTCTATGGCACAGACTATGATAAATAGGAGCTGTTGCTGTCACTGGGAAGTGCCTTGAGTTCCCTGCTCACCTGGATTGGTGATTCTCTGCTCTGTAGGATATGAGTGCTGGGGGCTTAGCTTTGGGAGCGGTTCTCTGATGCTCAGACAGAAAAAGGGAGGGTCATGCTTTTCTTAGACTTTGTGAATAAGGAACATAACAAAATAGGATTTCCCATCCCCAGTCTGAGTTCACCTACTCTGTTGTCCTACCTTTAACAGTGGCCAGTATATGATACTTCAGAAAAAGGTGACACCCTTCACCCCCCCACTAATGCACCTGGCCACCTGGGAAATAGTTTCTGACTTACCCTCGTAACTTGTATCCTGAAGCAAGAGAAGAGTAATTGAATCTCAGACAGCCATAAATACAAGTGTCATTGTTGGCAAAATTATTCAGCCCCTGTTAAAATCTAGCTGCACTCTTTGACTATGTGGTCTCTTATGGCAGCAAACTCCCCAGGCTGACCACATGCTGCACACAGAAGTACTTCCTTTCCTTTATTCCAGATATACTCCCCACTAATTCTCTGGAGTGAACTCTCATTCTTATGTCATGGCCCAGAGTGAAGGAGGACTGCTTGGTTTTCATTTGAGATGGGTGAAGTACAGATGCTAAAAGATACAGAATTCGGATCTGGATTTGAGCCCCAACGTTCATGGATATTCAGATCCAGATTAATATTTTAAGCACTCCCCTCCTCCCTCACCCCAGCTTCTTTTTTCCTTCTCCCCTTTGCTCCCCTCCCCCCAAATCTGGGGCCATTCAGATCCAGAGTTTTGATTTGGGCCTCTCTCTAGTTGTCACTTTACTTGTCCTAATCTTAAAAACCTCAGCCCAGTTCCTTTTAATGCTCCTTTCCTGCCTAGTAATGTGAGTTTTGCTATCTCCCTTCTTATGCATGCAGGTATGCGTATGCATGCCCACCCTTTCATTACTCTGCTTTTCTCCCTTGCGATCCTCTCTATCTCTTTTTCAGTTTCAGCTATATCATGCGGTGAGACAGACAAAATAACTGGATAGGGTGGTCTAAGGGCTTGTATCTCCCACATTGGCTTCTATGGGAGTGATGAAGGGTCTGCACATCTAACAATCCCCATTTGCTTGAGACCCAAATGAGGGCTTTGTGGAGTTAAGTGGAGTTATTCACATTACCAGCACCTTTTGCTAGATGAGTTAGGGAATGGAATTAGCACTGGCCTTGAAGGACTTTCCTTGTTCTCTCTCTTTCCCACCCATGGAAGCCATTGCACAATGACAGTGGTAGGATAGTGGTATGAAAACTTGGCTTCCTGGCATAAAGGAGGTGCCAATCGTTCTCCCATTGAAGTCAGGAGCAAGAGAAGGTTACTTACTGTAACTGGAGGTTCTTTGAGATGTGTGGTCCCTATCTGGATTCCAAATGTGGGTGCGCGTGTGTGCCATGCGCTGAAGCCACAACTGTTCATAGTAGCGTCCATTGACCCGCACGTGTGTCGACCACATGGTGCCTCGAGGCTTTTAGAGTCTGTGCCAGTCAACGCTGCTCCAGTTCCCTCTTACCAGAGGAGCCCGGAGCAGAGGGGATGGAGGATGGGATTGGAATCCAGATAGGGACCACACATCTTGAACCTCCAGTTACAGTAAATAACCTTCTCTTCTTCGAGTGATGGTCTCTATGTGGATACCAAACATGGGAGAGTAGCGAGCAGTGGTTGGCATAGAGGCGGGTGCGAGGGCTCTCGAGAAGATACAGTTTGCAGGACAGCCTGACCGACTGCCGCATCCAATGCAGTGGCAGGGGCAATGGTGTAGTGGGCAGAAAAGGTGTGGACTGAGGCCCAGGTGGCCTCCCTACAAATCTCATGCCACGGAACATACACTGCAATGTCGGCCTTCCTTGTGGATGCCAGCATAGAGTGGGCCGTGACTCTTGGAGGAGGCGGGATATGGGAGAGCGTATAACAGTCCGCGATACACCAGGAGATCCATTTAGAGAGCGGCTGAGATGAGAGTGCTGGACCCCGACAGCGACAAAGAGTTGGGAAGACATTCAGAAGGCATGGGTACGGTGAAGATGAAAGGCCAAAGCCCAACAAATTTAGAGTGTGTGGAATGCATGTTCCTGAGAGGAGGTGTGTGGTCTAGGGTAGAAGGTCATGAAGTGTATGCACTGATTGAGGTGAAACGGGGTGGCCACCTTGGGGAGGAATTTGGGATGGAGACAGTGTGACCTTGTCCTTAGGGAAGACAGTGAAAGGCGGATCCGCTATCGTGGCTGCCAGTTCGCTAACTCGCTGTGTGGACCTTCATGGAAAGTTGGGCGAGGGAGCAGGTAGTGAGGAATTCAAAGGGAGGCTTAGTGAGGGAGGCAAAGACAAGGTTAAGGTCCCAAGTGGGAGCAGGTTTCTGCATGGTGGGGAAGGCGTTGAGAAGGCCGCGAATGAAACAGAAGGTAGTTGGGTGGTGAAGACAGAAAAGCCATCCAGAGGAGGAAGAAAGGAACTGAGTGCTGCCAGGTGGACACGGATGGAAGAGTGAGCAAGGCCCTACTGGTGGAGGTGAAGGAGGTAGTCCAGGAGGACAGGAATGGAAGCAGAGATCACAGGGTGTTGGTGACGGTGGGCCTATGCAGTGAAACGACACCATTTGGCTTGATAGCATGCCCTAGTGGATGGATGTCTGCTATATGTAAGGATGTCACGGATGGGGACAGAGCAGGACTTATCTGCGTGCGAGCCCCATCCAACTACTAGGCCGTGAGATGGAGAGGGCCCAGGTTGGAGTGCTGCTGATGGCTGTGCACTTGCATGAGGAGATCGGGGAGGGGTGGAAGCTGGACTGAAAGGTGAACAGAGAGGTGGAGGAGATCCATGTATCAGGACTGGTGAGGTGAGGAAGGGGCTATGATAAAAATCATTGTCTGGTTGAATTTCACCTTGTGGAGGACTTGGGGAAGCAGAGGTATGGGTGGAAAGGTATAGTGAAAGTCTGTGGTCCACAGGAGGAGAAGGGCATCGCCCTGGGATCTTGGGCCCAGGCTGCCTCTGGAGCTTGTGGTTCTCCGGCATCGCAAAGAGGTCCCAGCGCGGCATGCCCCACAGACAAAAAGTGGATCAGAGAATGGGGTCGTGGAGCTCCCATTCGTGGTTGGTATGGAAGGACCAGCTGAGCATGACTGCCAAGGAGCTGCTGGTGCCCAGAGGTGAACGGTATGCAGTTCCAAAGGAGAATGGCCTCCATGCGAAGGGGGACCTGGCCCCGCCCTACAGGTTGATATAGACCACCGCCATCATGTTTTCGGACAGCAGCTGGATATGGCAGGAGTGAATGAAAGGCAGGCAGGTTCGGCAAGCAAGGTGGATGGCCCGCAGTTCCAGGATGTTGACGTGCACCTGTGCTTCCCTGGGCGATCAGAGGCCCTGGGCTATGTGCCCATCCAAATGGTCTCCCCATCCGACGAACAAGGCATCAGTGGTGATAATGGCATGGGGGGGGCATGAAGGGGATGCCTGTTAAGAGCGTGGATGGGTTGTGCCACCAGGTGAGGGAGTCCAGGACAGAGGAGGGAATTAAGACCAGTTTGCTGAGGTGGCCCGGCTGGGGATCGTAGACAGAGTGGAGCCACAACTGGAGGCAGCGCATATGAAGGTGGGCATACAGCGTAATGGAGGTGCAGGCCGCCATATGGCCCAGGAGGGAGAGGCAGTGGCGGACGCATGTGCGTGGGTGGTGGCAAAGCTGTGCAATGAGTGGTGAAGCGGTCCAAGGGAAGAAAGGCACGGGCTGCGATAGAGTCCAGGTGATCCCCTATAAAGATGAGTGTTTGTGTAGCGGTGAGGACCAATTTGTCCTCGTTGATGCAGATCCTCAAGGCCCAGAGGAGGGCACGTAAGGTCCGGATAGTGGCAAGGAGGCAGGTCCGGGATGGTGCCACGAGGAGCCAATTGTCCAGGAAGGGAAATACGAAGTGATCACGGTGACTCATGTAGCCACTATGATGGCAAAAACCTTTGTGAAGATGCAGGGGGCGGTAGCAATCCTGAAGGGAGGACCTGGAATTGATAGTGAAGCAGAGGAACTTGTGATGGGCAGGGTGGATGTCTATGTGGAAATACGCATCCTTCATACTGAGAGCTGCGAACCAGACTCCAGGAGGAAGAGATGGGATTATGAGGGGGAGTGTGACCATGCAGAAGCGGAATCTATGGATAAACTTGTTTAACAGCCAGACATCCAAAATAGGTCAGAGGCCAGCCCCTTTCTTCGGCACAAGGAAATAAGGGGAGTAGAAAGCACAGCTGTGTAGTGTTGTGGAACATGTTCTCTGGTGCCCTTCTGAAGGAGGGCATCCGCTTCTTTGTGGAGAAGATGGTATTGGGAGGGATCCCGCGGGTGTCCCTGGGGCAAGCGATGGAAAAGAGAGGAATTTGATGAGATACCCCCGCTGAACAATGTCCAGCACCCAGCAGTCGGTGGTAATCAAGCCCCAGTTGCAGGCGAAGAGGGCGAGACAACCCCTGAAAACAACTGGAGGGGTGGTGGGAGGGGTAGAGGAAGGTTTGCGGATCTCGGAGAAAGAGTCAAAAGGGCTGTTAGGAAGAACGTTGGGGGAAGGTGGAAGCGGCCGGAGTGGAGCTATGGGGCCGCTGTGAGCATGGGTGGAGTTGCTGTGGGTTGGGGCTGGGGTATAGAGGCCCAGTGACTGGAGGGTGGCCCGAGAGTCTTTGAGGGAGTGTAGGGATTCCTCAGTTTTGTCACTAAACAATTTGGTATTATTGAAGTGGAGGTCCTCAAGGATGGTCTAGACCTTCTTCAGGAACCCGCTAGATTGCAGCCAAGAGTCATGGCGGAGCACGACCCCGGATGCTAGTGAGTGGGACACAGTGTCAGCAGCATCAACTGCGGCTTAGAGTGCCACCTTGCCTTCATCCAGAAGGGTCTGAAAATCCTGATGCTTCTCTGGAGGGAGGGAGGTTTGAAGGTCTGCCAGCTTTGTGTACAACAGGAAGTTATACTTGGCCAGGATGGCCTGGTAGCTGGCAATGTAGAACTGGAGACCCGCAGAGGATATACCTTATGGCCCAGCAGGTCCGGCTTCTTGGAGGCCTAATTGGGTGGGGTGGAATTAAAGTGTTGTTGGCGGGCCCGCTCAGTCACTGCTTGAATCAGAAGACAGTTCAGTGGCAGGTGAGAGAAGAGGAAATCTGTACCATTAGAGGGTATGAAATAGGTTCCGCCTGCTTGGGAGTAGGGGCACAGGAAGCCTGGGTGTGCCAGACAGCCTGGGTTGGTTGCAAGATGGCCTCGTGGATAGATAGGGCTGTATGGGAGGATCCAGGGGGTTGCAGAATGTCTAGGAATTGGGTCTGGGGATCCTGGGTGTCCTCCACAGGCAGGTAGAGGGCCGTAGCCATACGGGCCTGGTACTGCACATGGTCGTCGGGGGAAGAGAGAGAGAGAGAGGGCATCATTCCGGGAGGAAGAGGCGCCAGTGGGCACTGGAGGTGTCAACGGTGGCATTGGTGCTGACGGAGCGGGAACGTCCCGATGCTCCTCTTAGACAGAAGGAGAGGCAATGTGCGCCAGGGACAGGCAGTGATGTGGATGTACCCTCTGCTTGCGGTAGGCATTCCAAGCAGCCCAAAAGGGTTGCTGGGCATTGGCGGCGCCCAGGGGTAATGGAACAAGTTGACTGGTGGAAAGTACATTGGTTGGTATGGCTTGTGCTGAGGCTCCGGGCTGTATGACCATGCAGGCGAGAAGGTGGGGTCCGGTTAAGAGGACCACTCAGAGCCAGAGGACTGGTCTGGCAGGGGTGGAGCCGTCAGTGCAAGATGGGGCAAGACTGGACAGTCTATGAAGAGAAGTTCTTCTGTAGAAGGGACCGGCGGAGAGAGTGGAGATGGAAGCTGAAGCAAGAGAAGCTCGTCTGTAGGAGACGGCAGTTGGAGAGGACCAAAGACCCTGGGTGTGGAGAGAAGCCAGCATACGGCAGCATGAGCTCAGCTGTCGGAATTGACAAGCGCGGATGGTCCTGGTGGTGTCCACGGAGCTGGGGGGGTGATGGCAGTGGGCCAGTCACCGTTGCTGGGAGCAACGCTGGTGAAGGGCAGTGCTTTGACTTATACTCCGAGAGGGACTTTTTTGGAGCAGGATTGTCCAGGTCGATGCGTGACTTCTCACTTGACCTGGCACAGCTTGGGGAGGCAACGCTGTGTTTCGAGGTGGTCCCTGTCGGGGAGCTGCCTTTGTGCCCATGATTGTGCTTCTTGTGTGCACAGTGGGTTTTGGGCAGTTGTGGTGGTACCATCAGTGTCGGGCGGAAAGGGTCCGTGGAGGCGCTCACTGCCAGTACTGGGCGGTGCTGCGGTGGATCTGAGGGTGCCGGATCCAGTTGCGCATGTGGGTGTGTAGCCTCCTCCATAAGGTACATGTGGAGGCGAAGTGCTCTGGCTTCCTGAGTTCGAAGTGGCCAGATGGAGCAGTGGGCAGCAGAGACAATGGCAAGCAGAGGCAGCTCATCGTGCACAGACAGGGAAGCACAGTATTTAAAAATGGCTTGTCGGGGTATAGTCCTCGGGCCAGGGAGGAGCTCCGGAGAGGGGAGAACAATGGGAACCTAATGGACTAACTAATGGACAACTATACAGAATGAAGAAAAACTATGTACAAAGGATCGAAGAGCAGTTCTCTTAGAAAAGTAAGAGCATCGAGGAACAGGAGTTCCAACTCTGGCCATGCAGCGGTAAGAGGGAACTGGAGTGGCATCAACCCGCACAGCCTCAAAGCCTCGGACGTGCTACACAGTTGACGCATGTGCAGGTCAGCGGACACTACTATGAACAGTTCCGGCTCCAGTGCATGGCGCACATGCGCACCGACATCTGGGATCCACATAGGGACCATCACTTGAAGAAGAATGTTGCTATCCTCTTTGATGGGAGGGAGGTTTGACTCAGAGTGAGGTTCCTTGAGATGCTTTCTGGGCTTGCTTGGTCCTTGTTGTTAGGTGCAGCCACACAAAGAACTTGTGCTTTGGTCATTGTGCAGTAGTATCAATACTATGACACTAAAACCATTACCACCACAAAAGGAGAATGCATATTAGCCTATTAGTAAGAATGAGAAGAAAGGGAGACGGTGGGAAGTGCAAACAATTAGACTTGAGATGTAGATGGCCCAGGACAAGTACTGGGCACATGTAGGCTGGGATTTGACCTTAACACCGCTCTCTTTGAAGTCAACATGAATTTCGAAGGGAGCAGAGTTAGGCCTATGCAGAGCATGTTCGAAAATGTCAGCCATAGTGCATGCAGCTTAACATCTCCAGTGTGCTTTACAGGTGTTACCCGTTGTGCAGGGGCCATGAAACATTTCTCTCTAGCCTCTGATTTCCAATATGCATGTGAATGTTGCTGTATTAGGAAGGGGTAACCTCAGAGAGGTTGGGTTCAGTCCAGGTAAAATTAATCATTTTATATCAACCCCCCCAGCCCCCCCCCCCTCCCTTCACAAAGGCATGAACAACATACAGTGGATTTGCTGCTATCTAAAATGTATAGGTCTGTAATGTGGGTCAGAGATCTGGCAACTGGCTCTGTCCTGAGATTCCTGTCCTGTCCAGACAGGGGCTGGAAGTGAAGAGTCAATTTATCAGACCATTTCCTTTAAAAAAAAGGAATGAGTGTAGATGGGAGAAAGATTTGGGGAGTCACAGATTCCAAGGCCAGAAGGGACCATTGTGATCATTCAGTCTGACCTCCTGTATTACACAGGCTATAGAACTCCCCCCAAATAATTCTTAGTGCAGATCTTTCAGAAAAACATCCAATCTTGATTTAAAAATTGCCAGTGATGGAGAATCCCCCGCAGCCCTTGTTAAATTGTTCCAATGGTTAATTACCCTCCCTGTTAAAAATAAATGCCTTATTTTCTGTCTGAAGTTTTATAGCTTCAACTTCTAGACATTGGATCATTTTATACCTTTTTCGGCTAGACTGAAGAGTCTGCTATCAAATATTTATTTCCTGTGTAGGTATTTGTAGACTGTAATCAAGTCACCCTTTAACCATCTCTTTGTTAAATTGAATAGGGGAGAGGAAGTTCATATTTCATCTGATCTAGAGATAAGGCCAAACAGAAACCCCAGATACAACCCCTCCCTTTAGGGAGGTTCGGATTCTGATTCAAACTTTGTGGTTTGGGCTCATTCCTAATCCAAACTGGTTCACCCACCTTTTCAGGTGCTCACCTGGGCCCCATCAGTGTAGTACCTGAGTGCCTCTAGCTGGGATTTTTGGATGTGCCTGGATATATTGAATGCATTGTACAATAAAGTTCACATTCAGTCCCAGATTAATTCCTGATCGATACCAGCAGAAGCCAGTGCAGACCCTGAGGGAGGCGCAAAGGCAGAGGTTGTGCTAGTAGATAACAGCTCAAGTTTTTCCTCTACCAAGGGGACACAAAAGTTGAACTGAGATTTAAAAGCTAAGTGGTAAAATGCATGGCCTGGGTAGCTGGAGGCTTCATTGATTCAGTTCATCCTCCAAACAGCCTCGGCTGGTTCGATTGCTTCCCCATTGTGAAACATCACTCACCTTCCTTTAGGGTGAATTCCCTGTGAATACGGTGGCGTGGGGGGGGGTGTGTGTCATGCACATGCCGGGAGGTATAATTCATGCCTAGTTGCACTAGCTTGGGTGGAGCTAGTCATTTGCCTGGATATAACAAAGTAAACAGAATGCAGTAAAGGAGAATGAACTTATATTTCTACTGATAGCAATTAACTGTGTTCTCAGTGACCAACGGGCTGAAAGGGACAGCAGGATTATGCTTCCTCATCTCTGGACACGATAGAAAAGTGTGGAGGTGCAGAGTGTGTGTGTGTGTGTGTGTGATAATCTTATGAGACTACAAGAAGGCATCCTAGTTTCTTCCTATGGAACTAAACAAACTGTCTAAAAACTTGACTGAAAATTCTGCTGCTTAAAACTAATAGCAACTTTTCTTTATTGCCTTTGTTCACAAAAATAAAGCACTGGGGTGAAAGAAATGGTTGGAACAGCAGGCAACAGGAAAATGAAATTCATTAGTATTGAGAACCCGTAGGCCCTGGTCCTGCAATGAGCTCTGAATGGGCAGACCTCATAGAGAGCTCATTGCAAGATCAGGGCCTTAATGGGCAGGACAGGAAACTTCACATGGTGCCTTCAGTTTTAAGGGTTTCTTTAGTTTCTAGCAGTTTCAAAGTCTTGCTCTTTTTCCATCCAGGCCCTGGGATATTTGGAGGTTGGAAATGTGAGGGTCTTTTTTTTTTAAATTGCATGCCAATCAGTTGCACATAGCTAATATTTGCCAGCTATTGATCTAGCATCCATCTCTGTTACTCGTTAACTTTGGCCCAAGGTTCAAAGTTCTGTCTTTTGTTTAAAAACTGATTTCATTACTAGGGCACGTCCTCTAGCTAATCTAATGGTGCTAGAGGGCCATAGGGAGAGAGAATGAGAAATTTTACCGTAACTTGAAGGAAAATTCTGAAGATCGGACAGGAAACTCATTTTCCCCACGTTGAAGAATTTTTTTAGCACACAGCTGCCTGCGTGTGCACACATGCAATACCGTATGTACATTTCCAGAGCTGTGAAAGATTCTAAAACATGGCTAACCCAATGGACAGAGCAATTGGTTCAGAAATATACAAAGGCCTTAGTTCTGCTTTCATTTAGCTAAAATAAATCTGTACTTCCCTGGATCGGGGCTAGACTGGTCAGCACCTTGCCTAATCGAGCCCTCTTTTCCTATCAAAAGTCAACCAAGGTTTTACTGTTAAAAACCCATGTAATGACAAGGTTAAGGTTGACCACACATCCTGTCTATATACACCTTATGCCAGTCTTTAATTACATGATCACGTGGTATTTCTCAAGTAATACACTGTAATCTCAAACAGATATTTCTGATCAGTCATTTACGCTGATCACTAACTGTCCCAAAAGTCAGTTTAAAAAACAATATTTTACACATTTTAAAAACTCAGACAAACTTTAAGTTTGTGCTTCTCTATATAAAATTAAGCTAGATTTCCCATAGCAGTCACCCAACACAAAACTAGTATGTCCCACCTACTCTATCAATCTGTCTACCATGGAAAAAAGTATTATATTGTAGTATGACCAGAAGTTCTTGGATTCATAGGTTTTAAGGCCAGAAGGGACCATGATGACGATCTAACCTCACCTCCTGTATAAACACAGGCCAAAAAACCTTACACAATTTTTGCATCAAGCCCATAATTTCTGGTTGAGCTATAGTTGTTTTTTCAAAAGATATCCGGTTTTGATTTAAAGACTTCAAATGCTGGAGAATTTAAAACATCTCTAGATAAGTTGTTCCAATGCTTAATTACCCTCCAGAAGGAACTCTTGTCTCTTCTTCAGTTTCACATTCATCTAGAACTAGTTGGAAAATAGCAAACATTTTTGGTGAAAGATCTCTGAGGCTAGGACAAGAAGCAATGGGCTTAAATTGCAGCAAGGGAGGTGTAGGTTGGATATTAGGAAAAACTTCCTAACTGTCTGGGTGGTTAAGCATTGGAAAAAAAATTGCCTAGGGAGGTCGTGGAATCTCCATTATTGGAGATTTTTAAGAGCAGGTTAGACAAACACCTGTCAGGGCTGGTCTGTAATACTTAGTCCTGCCTTTAGTGCAGAGGATCGGACTAGATGACCTCTTGAGGTCCCTCCCAGTCCTATGATTCTAAGAAACATTAATTAATGGGTGTCAGTAAAGTCACCTCTTAACTGCATTGGAGTTGAAGTGAACAATTAAAATATAGCATGGTGGATTGGCACATCTGAAAGAACTCCATTGCAGCACAAGAGGTTTTTATAATATTTTGTTATAATATGAGAAACAATTTAAAAAGTAGCACAAATGCTCAGCAGAGCAGCAAAGGATTATGTCATTACATTAAGTAGTTTTTTAATAAGTGCTTCTCCGTGGCAGTAGGCCAGCTTCCTCCTCTCTGCTCCTGTATTTACCCAAGATCCAGGTTGCCAATGCTTCTTGAATTGGGGCGTGCACGTTTTTTGCTGTGTTTTTTAAGTTGGCGTCTGTTGTCACATTCCCTGTTTTGTTTATTAAGATTTCCTGGATGCTTTTCAGTTTAATTAAAAATTAAAGATGAAAGAGCCCAGTTCTTTATTCTGAATGATTCAATAAAGATATTTAACAAGACCACCAGAATAAAGCGCTTTGGGGCAGATAGTTTAGTGATGATCGCCAAGAATTTTGCATGTTTGAAGCAGAGGGAATATCACCACTCATTACATGCTCTCTGAGCATTAGGACATTGGGCGTATAAGGATGCCATTACTAGTTAGACTCAAGGCAGCACAAAAAAATGGTCTAGAATGCGTAACTATTCTCAGTGCAGTTTTGCCTGTTAAAGGAATGAACAGCTGCCTGACGTTCAAGAGGACTCGCATCTAACAAACCAAAATGAACTGTAATAAATTGTCTAGGACTGATTTGAAGCCAAGATGAGATAAGATCAGAGAATAGATACTCAACTCCAAATTCATTTGGACCAAGAAAAATGGCAAGTGATATTACCAGTTGTGATTTTCTCTGTTGTGATTTTTTTTTGGAAGTAGAAAATCCAAGCAGGACATTGAAGGAGAGAGCCATACTGAAAGCAGACAGCCCCACCTTACGCCCTGACCACAGCATAAGTGGCTGGCCCTTCTTCTCCTGCATCTCTATACAAACTTTGAACCCAAAGCAAGACAGTTCAGTGTGCTGTTGGATCAGCTTGCTAAACCTCCCCGCTACAACCTCTAGCGCTGCCCTGCATATTATAATGTGATCCCAGTGGAGAAGAGTAGTTTACAGTTGGAAGTTCCATGGGCCCACTCTGAAATACTAAGGCCTGTTCTAGTTTTAAGCTTAGCAGCTTTAACAGTCTGCATATTACTGCACAAGGATTCCAAAGTGAATGGAGAGCAAACAGGCAGCTAGAATTCAGTCCGCTGGCCACATGAAAAATTCTTGTGCCATAAAAAAGTGAGATTAGGTTGCCGAGGGGAATCTGGATCTGGGAGACAACATCCCTGCCTCAGGCTAATGCAGACTGGAATGCATGTCCCTTGTTGGCTGGGAAGGCTCTTTTGCTGCACTAACTGGCCCTCCTGATGCTGACTTGAACACTGACTCAAATCTGAGAGAATTTCTACATGAGGTGAGGCTGGGCTGCAAACTTTGAAGTTGGACTTTCCCAAAATTTGAGGATAATTTGAATCACACGGGATCCTGGTTTAGGACACTGTAGATCCCGATCATCCAATGTCCGGACAGGTTTGTGTATATCTAGGGTTTTGGTTAAAATCAGTCTTCCAAATTTAGTGAGATTTTATACAATCCCTACCTGCTCACACCTAGAACTCAAGGTAAGTCTACACTTACAGCTGTGTGTAGAGTACAGACACTGTACACCCAGCTAGCACAAATCTAAATAGCAGTGTAGATGGCTATGCATGGCTTAGGTGAGTCCAATAGAGTGCCCTACATGCCTGAACCCCCACGGGTAGATACCCTACACGGCTCTCTACATGCCCAACCAGAGCCTCCCACATCTGCGTTGTTCTTTTTAGCAGTGTGGTGTCCCGCTACACCTCCTTGCTGCTGGAGTGCAGTGTGTAGCTGCACACCACAGTGACAAGTGTGGACACAAACTGTCTTTTGCTGGGGCATGTAGCTGTACGTGTAGTGCCTGTACTGTACATGCTGCTGTAAGTGTAGACATAACCTCAGGGTTATCACAAAACTCCCACTGACTTTAATGGGACCCAGATTTTAACTTAGGTGCCTACATTTAGGCTTTGTCTGTGCTACCACTTTTGTCGGTCAAACTTTTGTCAGTAAGGGATGTGAAAAAAAACACTCCCCGACTAACACAAGTTTCACCAGCAAAAGCACTGGTATGGACAGTGCTATGTTGGTAGGAGAGGCTTTCCTGCTGATGTAGCTAACACCGCTCGTTGGGGGGTGGTTTAATTATGCTGGCAGGAGAGCTCTTTCCTGCCTGCAAAGAGCGGCTACATGGGAGACCTTACAGTGGCACAGCTGTACAATGGCAGTACAGCTGTGTCATTGTAAGGTTCATAGTGTAGACATAGCCTTAGATTCCTAAATCCATTTTAATCTGCCTCCCCGAGAGACGGAAGCTAGGTTGGAGGGAGAATTCTCCCGTCGTCCTAGCTCTAGGGGACTGGGTCAGTTTAACTGCATTGTTCAGACGTGTGGAATTTTCAGACCCTCGAGCAATGTTGTTATATGGACCTAATTTCCTAGTGTAGAGCTGGCCTTGATTTTCAAAAATAGTTAGCACCCAGCAGCTCCCACTGATCTCGTTTAGCACAGCTGGATGCTTAGTACATTTGAAAAATCAAGCCACTTATTTAGGAGACTAACTGGATTTTTAGCTGCCTAACTTTAGGCAGACAGCTTTGAAGGTCTTGGATTCCATTTCACTCTTTGATTTTAGTTCAGTATTCCTAGAACAGAGGTGAAGGCGCTAGATCTGAAGGAAGAATCTGCTTTATTCCCTACCAATTGCTGTGACCCAGGGACATACAGAAGATGGTGACACAGCAGAACTCAAATAACAGCCCAAGAAAAGGCTTCGGATTATTGTACAGTTCTAGTCACTAAGTACACCTCTACCCCGATATAACACGACCCGATATAACACGAATTCGGATATAACGCGGTAAAGCAGTGCTCGGGGGGGGGGGGGGGGGGGCTGCGCTCTCCAGCGGATCAAAGTAAGTTCGATATAACGCGGTTTCACCTATAATGCGGTAAGATTTTTTGGCTCCCGAGGACAGCGTTATATCGGGGTAGAGGTGTATTATCTCAAGTCCCTGAGGCAAAATGCTGCCTGACAATCCAAATGAGTGTATAGTGCTGGCTGCACGTCTGTCTTTAATATCTAAAATATATTATCTTACCCACCTTGTCTTGCTTTAATCACTGCATGTATAAAACCTGTTTCATTTTCATTGTGGAGAAGGAGCAAGGAGTTGGGGCGAAGTTGAAACAGCAGAGAAACAAATGAGATATCTATAATGTCACTGTTCCATGAAACAAACTGTGGCAAACAAGTTATGACCCCTTGAAAGGTTTTAATGAGTGTTTAAATCAAAGCAGTAGACTCTATCATAGCGTTTATTAGCCCTGTTTAAATTTAAGGCCATTTCATAGTTCCAGCCCCAAATTCTCACTGCTGTTTGAAATTTAATTTGCTGGGAAATCTTCTCTGCAGTTATAAATATCAAGTTAGTGCAAAACAGAAGATCCATGAATACAACATTGGGCAGGTGATTCAAACCCAGTCCAGAAACTCAGGCTAGAGAGACTCCCCTGGCAATCGAAGAAGCGATAAATTGGGTAAAAATAGCCGAGGCATCTGAGTAAGAATAAATTGAGTTAGAACAACAAGGTTCCTGCCGACCAAGACTGGGGAAACTAATCAATGACTAATTATCAAAGGATGGTTTCTCTTGATTTGAGCTCCCTCCATGCAGCCTGGGAACCATTTGGAGCAGTAGCTCTACCTGTCAAGTTGCCACAGCACACCCTAGGGTGCCGTTCTCATGACAGCATTGCTCAAGAATGTAAATGGCCTTGGTTTACAGCAGCTTCACTCTTGGACTAATGCAGAGTATGAGGATCAGATGGCCATGTAATTGGAATTAATTAATTCTAAATAGGGGGGATTGCTGAGGTAATAGGGGCTCAGCCTCTAGGAGGGAGTAAGGGCCAGATTTTTAAAGGTATTTAAGTGCTTAAAAATGCAGATAGGTGCCTAATGGGATCTTCAAAAGCACCTAAGTGCCTAACTCCCATTGATTTCATGGAAGGTAGGTGCCTAAATACCTTTACAAATGTAGCCTTAACTGTCAAGTCCTCAACAACTTTCCTCCTCCTCTAGATGTCATGACCTACAGGTCTCAAACCTGGCTCCAAAAGATTCATGGGAGTGGTCACATGCCAACCCTCCACCTGGTGGTCCGCTGACAATTGCTTACCTGGGACCCAGCAAGCCGAGCCCCAGTTTGAGGCTCTGTCCTGGAGGTGTTATTGGTAGAGCAATCAGCTGCTCTGGTTGGCCCACCAGCCCTGCTTAAGCCAGCAGCAGGAAGAGGAAACTCTGAACAATGGGGCTTCACCCTGTTCTGGATTGATGCCTTGTGCTTCCTGCTCACCCCGGCTTGATTTCCTGGCCTCCTGACTCAGCATGACTCCTGGCTGCTCGTGGGTCTGATCTCCAGTTTGTCTCCTGTTTCTGACCTCCCTGTCTCATGACTCTGACCTGTGACTCAGACTACTAGGTCTGGCCACTCAAGACCCAGCTGTGTCACTAGGGAGAACCTGTTAAGCTGACATGTTAGGGACACAGATCTCTTATCACCAATATCCAGCTGCCGGAAAACAAGCATTGGTATCTGCAGCTGACTTGTTCATCCTGGTACTTTGGTTTAGCATCTTCCATCCAAGGATCTCAAAAGTGCAATAAAACCATTGCTGAATTGAGTCTTAACACTCCTAAAAGTCAGCAAGGTATTCCTACTTCCATTTTACAGGTGAGGAACATGGAAGTTGACAGGTTAAGTGACTTGCCCAAGTTATTTAGTAAACTTTGGCAGAGCCAGAAATACCACCCAGCCGTCTTGACTCCTATTTCTGTGCTTTATTCACAAGGTCCTCTGAAATGTGTATCTCTTTGTTTCGTTTCCTGTTAGCTTTACAGTGTTTCAAGTAACTGTGGAGGTGAAGCGGTAAAACTTAAGGATGGTTAGTTTTATTGGATGTAAGGGCCTAGATCCACAAAGGGACTTAGATGTTGTGATACTCAGCATTGCAACACCTAACTTTTAGGCCTCTAGAAAATTACAGAAGAAATGCTTAGCTCCACAAGGCCTGAGTTAGGGCTGAATGGGAAGAGACAGGCACCTACAAACGTGATCCCACAAAAGCCAGTATGCTAGGGGGAGCCACCTACGCTAGCCAATGGGACATGCCAACTAGCGGGGGTGTATCCTAAGCCCCTCCCCTTTCATAGACTCATAGACTTTAAGGTCAGAAGGGACCATTATGATCATCTGGTCTGACCCCCTGCATGCCGCAGGCCACAAAACCGTCCCTACCCTTTCCTTGACTCTGCTGATGAAGTCCCCAAATCCTGTGTTTTAGTGACTTCAATTGGCAGAGAACCCTCCTGCTAGCGATCCCTGCCCCATGCTGCGGAGGAAGGCGAAAAACCTCCAGGGCCTCAGCCAATCTACCCTGGAGGAAAATTCCTTCCCGACCCCAAATATGGCGATCAGTAAGACCCCGAGCATGTAGGCAAGAGTCTCCAGCCTGACCCTTGTTAGCCATTATACTATTTACCTACCATTGCTCGGTATTCCTTAGCTAATATGTTTTACCATTAAACCATTCCCTCCATAAACTTGTCTAACTTAATCTTAAAACCAGAGAGGTCCCTCATGGAGATAGGCGCCTCTTTCTGTTGTGATCCACAACCGGGAACCCTTCCCCTGGAGTCATGTGGCTTAGGTGCCTAAATTTTTTCTTTTGAGAATGAGTTAAGTGCATCCTCCTTCAAAATGACAGGAGTATGAGGTGGTGCCGACCTCCTTTTAGCCCAGTGGTTAGAACACTCACTCACCTGGGATGTGGGAAATCTAGGTTCAATTCCCCCTTCAATCTGAGGTGAGAGAGGATGTGAGTAGCGGGGTCTCTTAGCTCCCAGGACCGTGCTCTAACCCCTGAGCAATGGAATAGGTGGGGCTCCCTCAGTCTCTCCTGTTGAAACTGTTCTGCTGTGAGTAAATAATTAGTCATTGGAACAGGAAGACTGGCCTGGGGGTGCCCTAACTACCAAGTTATAGTCACTCTCACTCTGGCTCAGTGACCATTTTGTGTAGGCGCCTCCTTCTCCTTCTCCAGCCAGATTTTGAATGGGACCAGATCGGGAGGTGGCCTTGGAGCATGCCTACTGGATTGGGCCCCACAGGTGAAATAGGCACTCCACTGCCTCTCTTCCTCTGGTTGGTGGATTGCACTTGGGAAATAGACCTCAGCCATTGAGAAGCAAGGAAGTAGCTTGCATGCCCAGAGGCAGGGACTTAGGTGCCAAAGGAACGTTTACTGCAAAAATAAGTGCTGAGTAAGTTTAGGGTAAAACGGTAGCTGAGTGGGAGTTTTGTGCATGGCACTGGTGCCAAAAAATGGGACAGTCTAAACTCCAGACTTAGCACCTAGGCCCAGCTCCACTAAGGTACTTAGGTGCCTAAGGACTGAAATCGGCAAGGTCTGTAGAGAGGTCTACACATTACAGTCCCTAGGATGATCTCCATTCTGAACGTCAGATACAAGGTAAAGGCTGTCCCCGTCCCTCTGATGTTCAATAAGATAAAGAGAATGACACGTTTATTACTGATCACGTTTACCATTCGATTACAGGCTTATCAGTTCTAAACAGATGCTTATTTCAAAACCCCGTGCCCGTCTCTGATGCCATTTTCAATTTGTTCAGCATTTTGTACTTGATGACAGAACGTCATGTGAACCCTTCTATTCCGCACATGTCTAGGAGGTTAAAGTTTTCTCCAGATTAAGGTAACAGAAGGAGTAGTTAATAAGGACCTTTCAGATGAGACCTTGCAAGTGGAGGCACTCAGCTGGTCCAATGCAAGAACCTACATAGAGATTTCATGATTTACTATTTTTTCCTCTCAAGCTCCATGACTTACTGTCAGAGGTGGGGGAGTCCCCAGGGTTGAAGAAGTGCTGCTACTGGTCCTGCCACTAAGAGAGGAGGCGGCGGCGGCTAGAAATAGGAAGAATCTCATTGTTAAATAGTTACTGCATTGCTCCTTGGAGGTGACTGCAGTGAGTAGTGGGCATAATTTGTCAGGTATGTTGGCATCCATCAGAATGAAGAGTAACATGCTATTGTTGACATAGTAGCAAATCTTCCTTGTAGGATGCACTTTACTGGTACGGCATCTGCTACTACCAAGGATGATGAACCAACAATGTCCACAAAGGGAAGCTGCCATATTGCAATTTGCTTTTCACTTCATATTTGAAATAGTAAAGAAATTGCTGTACTAGTTTTTTGAAACAGCATATGCTAGATATAACCGCCAAAGCATTAACAAAATAAATAGGCACCGTTGGAAGAAAAGTGCAGAATTTCAAGGCCATTTAGTTTTTATTTATTTGGTAAAAAGCCCAGGTTAATCGTGTGCTGGAGTACTACATACAGTGTGTTATTATGTATTACCAAGATATTTGCTCTTTCAAAGGAGCAAGCAGACAATTGCAGACAGTGCCAGTTCCAGCTGAATGAAGGACTCAGTTGTGGCTGGTAGGATCAGCTTTGAAAAATGTCATCCGGATGCCCTGGCAACAGGTGGTCTCAGAAGGAGCTACGGTTCCCAAAGGTGGACAGGAGATGAGTTATGGGCAAGGGGGAACTCCTTGTCAAGGGAGCAAACGGGCAAGCACAGAAAAAGGATGTTCAGAGATAAACTAATTGCTGCTGCGGAGGCAGGAATGAGGGAGCTGAAGGCAGAAGCACCAGCGAGCAGCTTGAACATGTTCCAAGCCTAACGAAGCGAAAGAATTGTTGCAAAGTGATTAGGTCGAAAACAAAGTGCTTCAAAAACAAACAATGCGAGTCTGTCAACAAAAGCTGTCTCTGGCGTAACCTTTGGCTTTCTGGAACGGGTAGCCTCCATAGCTGGAGAGTGAAGGGCTGGTTGGAGAAAGATGAAGTAGTAGTTTTCCTGTTGAAATGAGACCTGATCAGAATACCGGTATGTTCAAGCAACTCATCAAGGAAAATATCTATTCAGAATCCTGTAGGGTTAAGTCCTTAAATGGTGTTCAGTATCTTTAAATGATCACTTGGTATGTTCAATGATACACCCCACAGGAACGTAATGGCAAAGGTTTCCAGTCACTGATAGCCATCAGGTATTTGCTGCAGGTGACTTGCAGTGTTTCTGGAAGATGTTGGGGCAATGTCATGTTTCTGCCCGTTGTCCTTCTTCTCCCAAGACTCTCCCCCAGCCCCTGGACAATGATACACAAACAAGCATTAGCCTGAGCCGACAATGGAATTGCACCATCTGTGCGATCCCTCAGCTGTGGTTAATGGGAAGGTATGATAGAAGGTCACAAGGCAGCTAATTGCATTGTTGGTGTAAGTCAAATACATGCCCAGACTCAGCTGACAATGTCTGCTATAAGCTACCAAGGCAGCTGCTTAGGGTGGCTGATTCTGCCTGGGGTGGCAGGGCGGTCAGGCCAAACCTTCATGGTGCTAGACCTGGTGCTTGGACCCTCCCCCCCCCTTTTACTATAACCACTGAACCATCAGAAGGCTTGCCATACTCCCCTAGAAAGCCCAATGCATACACCCACCCAGTTGAGAACCTCTGTTCTAGGTGATGGGAGGGACTGGTACACTGAAGTTTTGCCTTGGGTGGCAGATTTTCTTGAGCGGCCTCTGCACCTATCTGAAGTAAAGTTCAGGGCAGCAATAGGACAGTTTAAGGGAGCCCCAACCTCACATTAGTCTTAGTTTTAAAGACTAACTTCCTACTGAGCACATATACATCTCCCTTTCTGGTTATTACGCCTCCTATCTTGCTCATCAGTACTGGGGACAGAGAGTCTGATGGTTGTGGAGGAAGGTACGGTATTTCCAAAGTCGTCTGCTGAGTCAGAAGTGTGACTTGCTTGAACCAAGAGGTCTGATTTCTCTGATAGTGTTTCTTTGTATTTACCGCAGTACCTAGGAGCCCTTGTCATGTCATTGTGCTAGGCGCAGTACAAACACAGAAGAAAGAACATCCCTGCCCAAGCTTCCAGCCTTTCCTGTTTGGCGACTGTAATGCACAGCATCTATGTTACGGTTAGTGGCCAAGAATTTAGTTACTTAGTACTGCTGTATTTCGAGTTTGAATTGTGGCACTGAAACACATGGTACAAAAGAGGATGAGCTACATAGCACTAATATAGGCTTGGTTGTTAAATTAAGACCTCTCTCTTTTTAATCCATGTTCTAAGATAAGTTAGCACGCTCTATTTAAAGTGCATATAGTAAGTTTCCTTTTATAGATGTTTAGGAACTTGGTAGTATATGTATGAGATAAAAGCAGCACACTTAATTGCATTTAATGTTCACATTTTTGTGTTCTTGTTCAAAACCTACGTTTGAATAGTTACAGTGGGAAGATTTGTAAAGATTGTTCACAGATGCAGGATTTAAAAATATATACTTGCTGTAGGTATGTTGAATCATAAAATAAAGCTTGTAAGTAACTCCTGAAAGTTGAATAATATAAAAACAGAAGGGCTTACATTGAATCAGTTTGCATCTTGCATCTGCTGAAATAATTTTAACAAAAGTTACTTTTTGGTATTAAAAACAGCTTAACATTGGTGCATGAGTTAGGGGTAGGGAGATGTGTGTGGCGGGGAAGGAGATTCTGTATTTAATACCATGGCATTCTTTCAAAAGAATGTGTAAAACAGTATATTGTATGCATACTAACCATGCATTAATTGTTCAAGTCAACAACTGTCAAGTAGTAATTATCAAGAAAAGAGGTGCAGTACCTGGATGGTAGTAATGCTTCAGATACATTAACATAGGTGCTCTGATTACCATTGTTTACTTCCCTGCATCTCCCCTTCCCCCCCGAATTTTACTGGAAGTTACAACCCTTTTAACACCATACAACAAGCTTTCAATTAGACAGACCATGTATTTGAAGTATAAAATGTTCCAGCTTCCATAATTCTTTATTAAATATTTAACAAGTTGCATCATTTCATTACAACAACTTCATTTTGTCACATTGATCTTTTGCTGTCAGGAAAACAAACTACAATTTCCTTCACTTCTCTTAAGAAAATAAATGGAAAAAATGATTTTGTCCTTAAACAAAAACAAAAAACATTTTCCACTGTGTATCAAATCCAACCATACTTTAAAGCTATTTTGATTGTGAAAATGAGCATTATTTATAAGTAGTAGTTTTCAGTTTTTTTTTTTTAATCAATTTTAATGTAGTTTTAGTATAATTTTAAATAGCCTCACATTCTGAGGCGTTTTACAATAAAAAGTTACGAAAGATCGTGAATTTCATCTGGAATGTTTGAAACTATTTTTCACCTTTGGAAGTAGTCATTTCAGGTTTAAATTTGAATAAAGGTCATAAGTTCACAAACACAGAGCATAGCAAAATCACCTTCTAGTGGTTTTATTTGGGTTCTGAGAATCATAACGTATTCACTATGGCATGGCTCTGCTAAAGCTGCATTGGAGACAAACTGCTCACAATCCTCTTTAGGAGCCAATCCTGAACACAGAATTGATTAAAGAAGTATAAAAATGCATTACATATATGTACTACTGTATGTGAGTACACACTGTGTTTATATATGTATATATATATAGTGGTAAAAAAGAACAAAAGCTACATGGACGTTAACTGAAAGAGGAAAACATGACAAATGAAAGAGCAACGTAAGAAAATCCAGATGGCTTAGAAATATAGAGGCATGTGATTAAATATGGTTTGTGGGGGTGGTCACGTGATATGAATGTAATGTTATGTGTGCAGTATGACAGACCTGAGGGATATGTAACATTAATATGGGTTAGATTCCAGTTTTAGCAAAACAATTTTCCCATGCATTTCAAACATGTATCGCTTTTTAGTGCAACGTCTAACAGATGTCGGAAGAGAGTTTTTTTCCAAAATTCCATACAAGCAAAAGAAAAGACTTTTGCTATTAAAAACACCCTCATGCTTGTAAAATGTCCACTCTAGTAATTATAAGGGTTTTTTTCTTTTTCATCTTACCTATTAAAAATTCAATTTTGTATATAGTTGGGTATACTGTACTTATTTATATATATTTGAGAAAGTGGTCCAAACGTGTCACTTATTCCTCCCGGTTATAAATTCCAGAACACAAAGGGTAAAATCCAGGCCCCACTGAAGTCAGTAGGAGTTTTCCTATTGACCTCATCAAGGCCAGGGTTTCACTCAAAAGTATAAGAACAGATTCAATATCTCAGAAGTGAGATTTGCAAGTATGATACCGAACTCTGCAGTCTCGATCCCCAGTCAGTAAAGGCTAATCACATAACAGAGGTAGTGGATGTCTTTTGGGGGTAGTGGAGATTTTGGGTGGGGGGGAGGGAGGAAATGAGATACTTGATTAGTCTGTAGAGCAGCATCCTCTGCTGGTTTGTCAGAAAATATTACAAGAGAGCACGCAGTTTGCCCTCCCTGCATGAGAAATTCAGAGATAGGGATGTCTTCTCTAGGATGAGAGATTTAAAAATAAAATTGAGTGAAATAACAAATTCGCTTTTTTTTTTTGGTTAACTTCAGTGGCAAGACAAAAGGAAGATAAATTTTCAGGAAGAAATTAGGTCCAGTCATAATGAGTTTCCATCAACTAGGAATAAACGCTGGAATTATGATACGTAACTGACCTGCCTCACAAGAGAGCCAGAGATATAAAAGACTTGATGTGAGCAAGAAATCACAATAATTTGGCCATTTAGAATCTTTTTAAAAATACAAATTCTACAAAAGTATCTGTTTTATGATTCAGTATTTGAATATTAAAGAAAGGCACCAAGTTAGAGCACAAGTCCAAATGGAGCAATTTCCTCATTAATTAAGGTTTAATAAATAAGAGAGACATTTAGCCACCTTTCCCTAGAAAGAGTCCTTCAAATACAGTGTCAGGAATTCCGGAAGAACTTCTAAGAGGTTCAGTGCATTAGAACAGAAACTCCAAGAAATCTACTTTATATCCTAATAGTCAGTGCAAAAACAGCTTCAGCATATACAGTTCTTAGTTACAAAGTAATCTCTAGAATAGAATCAAACTCCCTTATAGGTGCTGTTTTGCTGAAGCACACACTATGTACCTGGACCTCACACAAGTCATTCGCAAAACTGAAGACAATTCTCTGGGCTTAAAGAACAGATTCCACAGGTGGTAACAGCCTTTTGGCTGACACAAGGGGATTTCTACAGTAGGGTTTTTAGCCACTAAGGTAAGCTACCTTAGTGCAACATCTGCTTTGCACTGGTGCAGTGCATTTACACTAGAGGTTTGCACCAGGGCAGCTACATCAAAACAACTTCACTGGTGGCTAAAATCCAAGAGTAGACAAGGCCAAGAATTGTGCTGCTCAGGAACTGCCTGTGAGCGAACGAAAAAGAACTTCTAATATGCAACACGTAAGACTTTGTGCAATAAAGGGGTTAGATGAACAATTAACTTTTCACATTATAAATTTACCTTGGCAATAGCCGGGATTTGGAATACCAACTTTGGATCCCCTGACAAAAAGGGACAGACTCACTTCTACAATAAGTGTTAAGTTCTCTGGATGCTAAGGGGCTGGGGGATATTTTTTGAGAAACATTTCTTGTACTTATTTTCCAACACTGAGTACTTTCAGTGATTAAAAATACAAATTTTCTCCTTGGCAGGAATTTACCTCAATACAGTAATGTATAATGAAGTCTTTTGGAGTTTCTATTCTTAGTTTATGTGTAAGTGGATCTGAAAAGACGTTAGCCTAATTTTCTAAAAGCCTGGTCTTAAAAAGTTATGCTCCATTGTTTCATTTTGTGCAGTTATACAGAGCCTTTCATCTCTACACACAGATCTGAAGCCCATTTTGCAGATGGGGAAACAGGCACAGAATTTAAATGACTCAACCAAGGAGTCACAATGAGAGTGATGGCAGAGTTGGGAATTTAACCCAAGTCCTGACTCCCAATTCCCCCAGCCTAACTGCTAAACTACACTTTCCCTTATTACACAAGCGTTAGTTTATATTTCAAGTCTATAGCACAAACTTCATAGCAGTCCTTGGAATAAGGTTCTGTTACATGGCACTGAAGCAAAATGTTGCCTCCAAACATACAAAAATTCTTCCAGTTAAGACATTGTTTTTTAAAAAAAAACTGACCGTGGAGATTTTTAAAGGCAATTCCATGTTCTAGCTACAGAAGTTTGGCATGTAGATACACATTAGAAAGATCAGATCCCACTCTCTAAAAGCGTAAGAGGCTATCAATATAGTGTTTTACATCTATTCAGATCTAGCCCACTTCATTCTCATGTCTAGATTTTCAGCTCACCAGATGGAAAAAAAGGAATGTCTGAAAATAAAATTAATATAGAAAGGGAATTAACCTTAATCTACATTCTTCATGCACCTATTGACTCTTCAAACTTTTGTGAGCAAACTGAGGCTGCATCCCAAGCCAGGCAAAGTTTGACAAATTAGCATTTGCTGAATGTTATTAGCTTTGATGAGTTTTGCTAAATTAGCTCTCATGGTTAGTTAATACTTATTACACTCCCTGCCTGCAACTGCTGCCGAATGCATTGCTGGTAGCGGATTGCATGTGCCAAATAAAATAAAATAAAATAAAATAAAAAAAAGCTCAGTTCTTGGCAATAAGGGCTGAAATTGTTTCAGATATTCTTGCACTCTGTCATCTTGCTTGTGAATAAGTATTAGTCGGGTTCTTAGAAAAAACAACAAAGTGTGTTACGTAGATGGACAAAAACTCACAAAGCCGAACATAATCAAATTGTTGAATGCATACCCTCAAACCTACCCTACTACTATGTTAACCATTTAACTTCAGTGGATCAAATGCAAGTCTTCTCTTTTGCCTTTAATCTATCACACAACAGATACAACTCAGGCATTATAGTTTAAGCATGCAACATGTCATAGGTAACAAAATTGATTAGATAACTGTATATATTAAATAAATCTTTGTGATTGAATAAAAAAATCACAAAAACAATTGGTGAGAACATGTCTGCAGGCCCAGCTCTACATCTGGTTTTTATACAGCAGCAGCAGCCAAATTCACAATTGATAGATATTGCACCCGAAAGACATGTGCAGTGAGAAGGAATATAATCACATTAATGTTTATGATAAAAAACAGATATGACCTCCATGTGTTACATAAAGTGCCTTTAGAGTTGGTGCAGTTGGAAACAAACAAAAAAACCCACCCTTGTTCTTTAGGTATCATTAGCAAATGCATACAAACAGGAAACAAAACAGATCTGGTTTCCACAGTTCCAAATCAAGCAGTGCCAGGTTGCCTCCATTGCAAATAGTAAAGAGGAAAGGATAGTAAAAGAATCACTGTACAAAGTTAATGACAGGGTTAAGCATTTTTCCCTATAATGATAATGCCAACCCTATCCCAAAATGTTTTATAGTAGACATAAATATTACCAAGAAATAATGAGGTGATTTCTTTATTGACCGTGAGATTTGGCATGCTATGTTATGATCCTCTCTCAGCTTGTAACTATTCTATTGATTTATACAAAAATGTAACATCCAATCTGTACTTTTTCTTCTGGGTACAGAAAATATTAATGTGCTCAATGAAAAGCTTTTAGATTTGCCATTAATATATTCCATCTGCAGAAAATTTCTCCCATCAGTTACTCCAGCTTTTCTAATAGGTTGGGGGGACAAGGCTCAAAATGCATTTTGAAAGTAAAAATGCCACTGGCATCAAGTCTGGTATGAAATTAAGATAAGAAAAAATGCTCATTTTTCCAAGTAGATGACATTTTTAATTGTGATGAAATAAAATCTGAAAATGTCTAAATCATTTAAAAAGTAAACATGAGTTGTAATACTATACCTGTAAAGTGATTAATTCCATTCATTGTCATTAGAAAGTATGTAAAATATTTATTAAGGGCTTTGCCTACAGAGGCACAACATAAATAGAACAAGTCCTGCTGAAATGTAATTAGAGTACATGTCAACCAGTTGGTGATTTACTGTGGAAATATCAGAAATGTTATCCACAGGTTGTAGTTCAAATTTCTGAATTTAGGCAACTGCACTGTAGAAGAGTTTGCTCCATGAACCAACATTGTGCAACTGTTCTGCCATTGTCACTTGTTAATGTCCATTAGGCAAATTCAACAGTTCAAGCAGAACTTGCTCGATGGAAAAAAAAGTAGCTGTTTTAATCCACTCCTTCAAATCCTTGAGCATTTTCAACTGCCATAAGAAGCTTCTCTCGTAAATCTTCAAAAGATTCATAAGGAGGTAAGTCAAGGCGATTAAAGCTGAAATTGAAGGGGGAAAAAAAGTATCATTTGATAATCAACTAAAAGCAAAAAAAACTATACGGAGGTCAAATAATTTGGAGGCCTCATCAGGGGTGTGTTATCCTCTTGTCTAAATGGAACCAGCTACATATTTCCTTTTTTTCTTGTGCCCCTGCTAATAACTCTGGTTGCTCTGAAGTTGGTATCCACAGATAACCAGCCCTTTCTTCCCATTCAGACCTGAGAGTGGAAAATTGTTCACCTCTACTTGGAAGAGAAAAAATAATGTATTTTTAATGGTTTCTTTCTATAGGAAACCCGGCTTCAGACAGAGTTGTATCAGTTCCAAAGACTCAACAGAGATGCACTGAATTTAAAGGTCAGATGCTCATTTTCCCTCTAGGGGAGTGGGAACAGCAACAAAAAACAGAGAGAAGGCTCTTTGAAAACATCCTTGATAATTTAATAGATAACAGAAATTGTTCTGTAAGTAAGTTCAGCCTCCTGCTATAGAATTCTGTAGGATGGTTCAAAAACCTATGGAAAGGTGATTCCTATTAAATGCTGTAAGTTTTATTTTCTATAGAACGCCAAAGAATTTAAGCCCCATTTATTTTATAGGGCTTCCATACATGGAAAACATTCACAATAATTAATCTTTTGTTTTTTTTTTGCTTCACAGATTCTCAGGGCCTGTCATCTGAGTTTTATGGATGTGTCTGGCTAACTTAAATGAAGTCAATTGGGCTGAGGCCTCCGCTTTTCAGTGAATTGTCTGACAAGGCAGGGGCAGATGGAGCTTATGGAACCAGCTGCTCCTGGGCACATTTTTTTTTCCCTGTGGTTGTGCTTTGTTGGCTCTCAGATTTTCACAGAGCTCATTCTATCCACTTTCCAAGGAAGAGAATAAAAGTCATTCACCGAAACTGAACCCAGGCATGTGGTGATGAGAGTAAAAGCTGCCTGCAAAAGTAGGACTGGTTGGGGGAGAGAGGGAGGAAGGGAACAAGAAATTTTTGAAGTAGATTCTATTTGTACAATTGCCAGTCCCTCTTTCCCATGTCACGTATTTGTTTCCATTCATTAGGTTCTCAGAGAGGAAGGGGTAGTAATTCTGTAAGACATATGAAACAAGGAACAAAATAGTAATGTACTTCTAATGTGAGGCACTTTTGTTCCTTTCCTCGTGCCACTCAGAAGCACTGTCCCCCTCTCTGTACAATCTACCTTTCACTGTAAATAGCCCCATGCACTATTCTGTATTGTTCAAATCTCACCATTTCTATCAAGCGACAGAGCAAACTTTAGGATGCCAACACCTACAAGTGTTTTCATATTAATTTAAAACTAGTATTTTTATGATGAGAGGGAAAGTGATCCAGGCAGAAGATTCACCCAGCATAATAATGATATGGCAAAAATGTGGGACTTGATCATCAAAGGTGTCGAGTGCTCTGACCCCAATACAGCAAAACACTTAGCCATGTGCTTCAAGTGATGTGGTGGATCAGGTCCCACTGCTCTGTACCTTGCAGGATTAAGCCCTTATCCATTTGAAAAAGGTAAATTATATTAGAGACACAAAAAAGTCTTCTAGCAGAAGGGATTAAAACTGTTATAGAAGACACTTCCATCTCATTAGCACACTGGTTTAATTGCCAAGTGCTTAAGGCAATTTGCAGACTAATGGGTTCCTTCAAATTTGATAGAAAATTAACAGCTGCTGTACAGGAGTAGCAATTGCTTGAAATAAGGTGAAAAAGCTTTCAAGTAGAATCTCTTCTGTGCAACAAATACATTAAAACATATCAGCTATAGCCCAAGAGAACTATCTCCCAACTTTAAGGGACAACTGGATCACCGTCATATAGAACAGAAATTTTTTACCGAAATAAAAGTATGTATGATTTAAAGTGACTTAAGTGCATCTACATTAGGGGTTTGCACCTATTAGTTTTCTAATATAGATCAGCTTTTAATGTGTTGAAGGACAGGATTAAACAAAGAACCTTTTGGAAACTAAGAGAAGTAGTTATAACAGACCAAAGTTGAGCTGGCTAGTTCCTGGAATTTTGTTGGTTCCATGCCGGCTGCAGTTTAAGAGCAGATAATTCTAAACTCCTTGAATGTTTAGAACTGTGGCAGTGAATGCACAAGGTTGGAGATTATCCCATTTATAGAAAACTGTCTCTATAGCACAAAGGCATGATCCTAAGATAGAGTATGTTCCTGTCAAAATTGGTCACCAGTATCCATCCTTTCTTGGCAGTGTAACAATCCATAAACTCCTTAATTTTATGTTTTCATTACTCACCATGTGTGAGCTCTGGGCAATTTTTCAGGACTTCCCCATTGCTCTATTGTAAACAGCTGAGGACCATTTGAACCTGGACAAAGAGTAAAAAATCCCCACAAGTATAGTTTAAGCACTGGATTTTAGATAGACTACATAAATGCTATAACTCAAAATTAAATGTTTGAAAATTATAGGCTAAATCCTCGGCTTGTATAATTGGTAGACTGCACTGACGTGAAAGTACACGTTAAAGAAGCTAAGTATCTGGCCCTATATTTATAAATACTGTCTACTCATTATTCCATACAGTTAATTTTAGGTGCAGTGTATATAATGCCACAAAATAAGTACACATTAACACTGCAACAGCGATGTACTTGTGGGCTTCCAATCAGCACAGCAGCGGCCATATGTACGCACCCTTTACCCTATCAAGGTTATTCTTGCAGAGAGCAAGAACGTGCCCTCCACAGCTGCTGTCATAAAGCCTCCATAGGTTTTTTTGGGTTGGGAAGGAGCAATTCAATGGACACTGGAGTGAAAACTTCCATCTTGTAATAACCCTGTCGTGCATAAGTTGTCTTGCTGGCCCATTATCCTACTCAGAATTGGTCCAACCCATTTCAAAGAGCAAAAATAAAGAGTTTTTTGTGCTAAACATCCTTAAGTACCTTCAATTTTTAACTCACCATAAAGTTCAGCAAATCCATTCATAGGCACTCGTGATGTCCCAGTAACAAACTGCAACAACCGGATACGCTTTTCAGCGTCCATCAGTAAGACAGCCTAGTCACAAACAGAGAGAGTCAGCAGGCTGTATCACATAATACAACAGTCTGTGCAGGCATCAGGTGGATTTCAAAAAAAATTCATTTGTATTGTAGCACAAGAACTAGATAGATAACTTCAAAGGTTGGAGAGTCTTACAGTATTTTCTTTGGCTGGCGTGATATCAGCCTTTCTAATCTTAGATAAAGAGACTCTTCTCTCAACTGCCATTAGCCCAAAACAGCCCAGTGCTTTGGCAGCAGTTGGGAGTAATACACGTTACTTCAGTATTTTGGATGAGTTGACTTTCCTTTTGGTACAATCAGTAAAAATAGTTACTTACCTGTAAAATACTCATGGGGGAATTCTGCACCAAAAAATTAAAAATTCTGCACACAATATTTTAAAATTCTGAAAATTTTATTTGTCAAAATAACACTATATAATCACTCCAGTTTCAATTATTTTGGTAATTTATTTCAAAATACCTGTCAGCAAGTATGTCTGTAATAATACAGACACACACACAAAATCTCCTCCAGGAGTAGAAAGTTAAACCCTACGACAACCCAGTTCCTGCCTTTCTGCCCCCTTCTTCCCCCCCTGAGCCCATCTGGGGGGGCCCCCTGGCCCAGACACCCTTAATCCCTCCCCCCCAAGGGATCCAGAGGGAGAAACAGTTTGATTCTGGGTCTTGGGCTTGCACAGAGTTTCGTATGCGCCGCCTCCTTCCTTCAGAGCATGCTGGGAACTGCAGCAGCTGGGAACCCTCCAGGTCCCTCCCCCTCCCGCCTAGCCTTGTCTTCTATTTGTGAGCTGGGCTCTGCCAGGTCCAGCAGCCCCTAGTGGCAGCCAACATCTCTGTAGCCTATTCTATGGGAAAAAAGGAAGCTCTGTGTGCCCAACATTAATTTCTGCAAAATTCTGCATTGTGTAGTGGTGCAGAATTCCCCTGGAGTAGTACAATAACTGTTGTTCTTCAAGATGTGTTGTGCACAATTACATCCCACCATAGGCCCCTGCACAATCACTTAAAGAAGACTGATATATATAAACAGCTGCAGCAAGCAAAGTGTGTGAAATGAATCTTCCTAACAGAAGTCGCAGAAAAGCAAATGACAGAGATTCCTTAAAACTGTATAATGCAATTCCTTGCTACTATCTTCTATGATATAATTTGATTAGATTCACTTAACTGGATGTGCTAAATTCGCTGTAGTCAGATCGCAGAGAAATTCTATATTTTACATCAAATTATTCCCTAAGGTATTGTTTTGATATGGGGGTTATACACCTGTATATTATGGCTATTTTAGCCACCGGATGTATGTAAAGAGCAGGGTGGCATTTATATATCTTGAGCCTACCGCTTTTACTGATGGCAAACACATCTCAATGGCCTTATCCAGCAAAACATATCGCTCCAGATTTATTTTTCATGCTTTATGTTCTACCCAAGTAGGCACAAGTGCTCACATTTATTTAAGCTAACACTCCTGCCTCCCTGACAAAACAGCTCAATATTTAGCCAGTACAGGTGTATCTCGAAGTGAAAAATTAATGAATGAGACAAAGAACAAGATCTGAGAGAATCAAAATGACCGCATAAACTGCTGAAGCTGCAAAATCAAACCAGTATCGTGGGTTAAATCCCTATGCTGCTACGAACATAAGAGCAACACGTGAAAGGGAAACTAGATTGGGAGAGCGGAGGGAGAGGGTCAAAAAGGAGACATTCTTGAAACATTATGCACAAAGAGCATAACAGTAAAATTGAAGTGCTCATGTCTATACAAAGGGCTTTTGGGAGGAAGGGGTGTGCTACAACAAGGCTAACCTTAGGATGATTTAAATTGGGAGGAAGAATCAGTGCTGAAAGAAAGCAGCATGGAAAGAAACAGATGTGGCAGCTGATAGCCAATTAGAGCCAAGCTTGCTATGTGATGAACAAAACAAAGACAAACAAAGTGTGACTTTGGGCTGTATGTGCAGAGGCATCAAATCAGGGGAAGAGGAAATAGCCCCTCTCTACATGTCTATGATGCGACTGTACTCTTCGTTATCAAGGAAATATTAAGAGAACTAAGTGTGTTAGCTAGGCTAAGTAATGATCACAGGGAGACACAATAACAATATACAGATATATCATCAACATTGGAAAGAAATCATTTCAAGCAGTAGAAGAGGTCAGAGCACAAAAAGGATAAAAACAAAAAACCACACACACTCAGACCTGCTAAACAGGGTGACAGTACAAGCAGTCTGCTTTGGACTTAACTATCTTGAATAACTGTGTATCATCTGCAAACGTTGCCACTTTACTGTTCACCCTCTTTTCCAGATCATTAACGAATATGTTGAACTCTGTCAACCAACAAAAGAAGAGCGGTAGTTATTATCCGGTGTGTGTAGAAGACACTGTTTGGTGTTTTCATGGAGAAAAAACCCAGACTTCACACCAAAATGTACATCATACAGTGCAGCATTCCTCTCAGAAATAGAAGGATCATGAGAAGAGTGGGGTAAATAGTATTACCTTCCAGTACCACTGGATGACAGGATGATTTGGGCAGTAACCATTCTTGTAGATTGTGTGTTGTCTCCAGTCGTTAACATCAACATCGCCAAGGCCACACATTAATAACTAAATATGGATGTAATTGTTAAGATTTTAATAGAAAATGGTGCACAAAGGAAAACAATATCTACACAAAACAGTGTTAACCCCTCCCTCCACTGTCTCTTTTTAAACTGGTAGGCAGTGCTTATACAAATACAAAGGGAAGCTCTCCTATCTTTAGTAGAGTTCCTGGAGAATGTTGACCTGTGCACCCCACTAAGATGAATGTAATTAGTATGTTCACTCAATGAGACAGGGACCACATCTGTCGCTGAATCAGCAAGTTCTGAACATGCTTAAGGACCTAGCTCAATCTGTGCAGACATGTTTGTTTCCTCCCCTCCCCCCGATTTAATGAAAAGCATCTCTCTCCACTCTAATCATGATGATATAAAACACACATTCAACCAGACCAAATAATTAGAGAGAAAAATCTACCCAGTCCTTCAAATCCATTCATACAGCATTCACTCCAGAATCTAGCATTTCTAAGCATAATATGCAGTATTGATCTACTGTCCACAAAACAAAGTCATGTAAAGCTACTAACCTCCAACTCATTTTCATCAAAAATTTTAATCAAGTCTATAGGAAGGAGTTCTGTGAATCCCTGAAAGAAAACAAAACAAAACTAATGTCTTCTCAAAAATAGATTTATAGTATCTGGTTTTCATTTGGCAGACATTTCTTAATTTTAGAGCAAACTTCCTCAACATGAACCTACACTTCCATACCAGATGGTGAATATTATATTGTGGCATGTAGATTTTATTTATTTATTTTTTAAGACAAGGATTTTTCAGTTCAACAGGCCTATGGTGAGTAGAATTTCTGTCATCTTCTACAACCCAAACCACTATGTGGTTTCCATAAGACTATTGCAGTTAGTGAATTAATGGGAGGGAGGAACTGACTGAAGCCAGACACTCTGCAGTAGCAATCCTTGTAATCTTCTAGAAGCCAGAGCCTGAAAAATGTGCAGCAATGGACAGAACTGCAATGAAATTTGAAACACACAAGGGAGAATTAAAGGTAGGATCTGTGGATCACTGGGTTCCAGGATCCATGGTTGCAGGGCACCATGGCACAGAAGTAATCACTGCTGGCTAGGGAGGAAAAGAAGGGTTTTGAGAATGGAATATAGTTGGTGGTCACAATAGAAAGGTAATGTTAGGATCATCAGTTGAAAGAGAACGAATATGACAGGAGAGGAGCCATAAAAACGTTTTCAGGATATTACTGATTTTTTCTAAACACTAGAATTTTGGGATACAGCAAGATTTCCCATCCATAACTTTTAGGCCTGACAAGTCCATGCAAAAAAGATGAATCTTGCTCTACCACAATAAATTGAGAAGATTATTTGGCAGAAAACAACTAATGAAGCTTACCTCCAAGAAAGCGTTCATTTGTTTCTGAACTCTGTTTACAAACCTCCACTGGATGACTAAGCTATAGCAGATAAAAAAAACAAAAAACACTTTTATTAGAAGATATAAACAGAATGTTTAATGATCTCACCTATTCTAATGTTTTCAGTTTCTCATTTATAGCTTCAGTAATCATTCATCAAACACTGATATAAAATAAACAGAGCAAACGAAGGGAAAAATGCCTCCAATTTATGCTTGAGTTTGGATGTCTACTGAGCATATGAATATGTGCATCTCTTCATTAACTGCTCAAATTTCCATGAGAAGACATGAGGTGCTGAAAAAAAAAATCACCAATGAGCATAAAAAAAATAATCCCAAAGAATAGCTTACATTTAAATGGCTTTGGACATATGTTTAAAAATCTTTAGATATGACCCTTCCACATCATTAGGAGGTTTGCAGTAAAAGTGCAGAAGTTAAATGAAATTAATCTTTTTGTTCCTATGGAGATTAAATTTATTTTAAGCAGAACATGGTGAAACAACTTGGTCTCTGATTGAAATAGCCTAGAAAACTCTAAGTTTTTAAAAAAATGGGGCTTTCAAGGTAGACTCTAAGATTATTATTTATCCTTATTTTTTAGGCACCTGAAGAAATAGTCTGTCTTTCAAAAGCACTGAAACACCCAGGAGTTCCTAGATACTTAAATATGGATTTAAGGTCCTAACTTCAGGCACCCATTTTTAAAAGTCTTAGCTTGTATGTTTTACACATATAAAGTGAATTTGGGATAGTAAGTCATCCCATTAATTCAATTAAAAAGCAAAACTTCTGAAAGTTTTGCCTACAGCCTGAATTTCCATTATAAACTTTCTAGTGCTACTTGTTTTGTGGCTGAAATCTGTATTACTATTATGATTGCATACCGTCGTCCCATGATAAAAATTATTACTGCATTTAACTATATGAGTGGTCAAGAGAAGGTATACATTGTACCGATGGATTATTACTTTAGAACACTGTAGTATTTTTATAAGAGTATTTGGAACTTCTAACAATTTTCTACAGATTAAATGAATTTATGCAGAAATTATATCTACAGACAATAGCACTGATACATCCACCTGTGATAAAACAAGGAATTCAGTTTTTGGGAAGGGCTTTTTGTTTGTTTTTTGATTTAATAAGAATACTGAGCCTCAGCATCCTCTAAGAAGGATTGTAAAATGATTTAAATAATCTGCAAACAATAGTCACTATTATATTTAAACAATCTACACTGCCACCAACGTGTACAGAAACTCAAGCATTTATGCTGCTTGTGTTACAATACTAAATCACTTCTGCATTAACATTTTGTGTCTTTTTGAATAACACTTTGTAATTCCAATTCCTTCCTCATTCCTTCCCTACATTCACAAGCACGCATTCTTGATTATTAATACGGGGTTTGTTTAAGAGATACATTTTAGTTATCAGGCAGGCTTGTGAGCAGCTATTGGTTTGTATATTTTATTTTTTTGTGGGTAGAGAAGGTGAGGAAGACGAAGGTGTAGTTTATATTTTCATACATAATAGCTTGAGTATTGTTAGTGTAACGGAGAATACAAATTATTTCTATGTTCTGGGAGGAGTGGGGGGAATCCCTGTGGAATTTTATGTCAGGATTTTTTCAGATATGCTAATTATTTCCATATGAGTGTACAACCAGGAAATGTGGAAGTGTACAAGTAAAAGCTACCCATTCCACATCTCTGAGAATAACTTGAATATGTGAGTCAACACAGGAAGAACCTTGGTGCAAGCAGAATTCAGTTGTGCAAACTTTCACAACATAGCCCTAGATTTTCAAGGAGCTTTTCTTTATTGCTCAGTATTAAGAAGAAAGAGAAAATAAATGTTTATGGCACCTAATTTTATGCGTCTGCAAACACAACAGTCAGGAAAAATAACATGCCTTCAATCAAGTAAAAACAATTAGGCTTGTAGATATATTTCAGATATGAAGAGCAGCAACAGAAAAGAATTCATAAAAACAGAAGAAAATAGAATTTCTAATGCTTTTCCCATGAGAGTCACTCAGTACACTGGAAAACTGAAAACAATATAAAGGAAAAGAAGTAGCAACTATTCATTTTACAGGTTCCAATTCAATATGTTACTTAAGCATGTGCCTAACTCTCATGCATCTTGCTGAATCATGACCAGAATGCTGAACAAAAAGTTATAAAATACTACGCAAGTAAAAAGAGTTTTGTTTACGCGTGCTTGTTAATAGATTAATTAGAGCTTTACTGTTTGCTTATTGTATCTTAATTGAATAGGCTATCTAGTCTAATATCCATTTCCATCCATAGTAAATTTGACTTCAGATGGTAGTGTTTAGATCTGGACTTTCTTTTGGTTTAGAATTTATACCCTAAAGTCTAGTATTAATAATAGCAAAACCCAGAATGGATAGATACCCAGTCTTGAAAGTACTACCTGCCAAAACATCCAGACAGCTTTTAATACATTCCATGAATTGGGTTGATTAATCTTGGTTGTACTTTCTACAGTGATTAAAAATGATAAAATTCAAACCAGCAAAAGACTAATACTCAGACAAGTCATGTTAGTAAAAAGGATTTTTCTACTTAATGATCAGTTGTCTGTAGCGTTTATGCTACACACTGTAATACCTTAGCAGGTTACGTTCCAAAAAGCATGCTATTGTGGTTTGTTAGACTTTTAAATTAATACAATAAAGTATATACATACTCAATATATTCCCTTTTGTTTTCATTTGTTACCATGATTTCTGACCCATTTGGCTTCAAATCGACTTGATACGTCTGTATTTTAAAAGACAAAAACAAACAAAAACAAAACATGGAATTATTTCAGGAAATATATCTTTAAGATCTACTATCTTTGAATAGTGTGTTAAAAGTTCATTAGACGAGAGTTATTACATAAGTATCTGTTAAACTATTTTCTAATTCATAAGCTCTCTATAGTTTTCAATGTATGTTAAAAAGTAACTAATATGTTAAAATAGCTAATGAGGCTTTTATACTGAGTGTCGAGATGCTTCATATTTAAAGCTGGCATCATTAGGACAGATTGCTGTATGATCATTTATGAGCTTGAATTATGCATTGTATTTCATTATTAAGTGAGGAGGCAGGGCTGCATTTTGTGTTTACTATTCAACTAGTAAAGAATTAAATGAACAATGCTCAATAGGGAAAAGAGGTTTGTTGAGTCAAGAACACAGATGGACTGTGAAGCAATTTTTGGATGACCACCTCACACCACCTGGGACAGCAAGCCTGCTATGGTGGCTGTCTTCCAGCAACACAAAGCTGCTACAGTGTCAACTTAACTGGCTGGGGTAGTATTTCTCCAGCATGGGCAAACCCCTGGGTAGTACTGGGAGAAGTGTCCAGGGGTAAAAGAAAATGAGCGCTGGGGCCATGGCAGCTAGACATAAGACAGTCATGGGTTGCTTTAACTTATGCTAGGGACCAGTCCAGTCTGTGGAGGAAACAGGATTGGGGGCTATAAAGGTGGCACTTTTACCCTCTACACCTCCTGAACTGCCCACTACCACACCAGAGTCTGGGTCATTCTCCTTCCTTCTCCATTCACAAGTGTCCCCTCTTCCCATGCAGAAAAGGGGAGACCATTCTTCCATGGCTCCATTTCCCCTTCTCCAGATTCTATATGGGGGGGTTATTTCACATGACTGGGGTTGCTAAAAGGGTGAAATATGACTGGTGGGTGACACACATCATTCCCTGTGAAGCTTAGGTGAGGAAAACACAGCCCAGGCTATATGCTCTTTTCAATGGAGCCTCCCATTTGAGATGGTGCCACAGGGTGCCCCTGGCATCTATGCAGATCTGAGGCGCCCATTACAAATGAAATTTCCTTTAGTAGTTGATTAATACTGAATTGTTTAGCAGAAGGGACACGATCAGAACACTAGGTCAGAGTATGAAGAGTCATTTGGATAATGAACATGTTACAGTTTCGGCAAAATGCGGAACAGCTATCTGAAGATCTAGACAAATATTTTGAAGAATTTTAAAAGGTTAGCAGACAGCATAATAACCAGAGAAACTTTGATTTGAAAAAGGGCACCACCACAAAGCAGGCAGAGTTCTTAGAAGATTTTGTTAAGCACAAAAACCAAGAGGACAGAATTCTAAAGAAGTTTCTGATGATTATATAGTTCTGCTAGAAAGTGAGGTAACCTAGACGGGGAAAAAAGGAGTAAGACTGAAAGCCATTTACTGTATTTGTTTGCCACTTACTCATTGGTAGATCCTTTAAAACAAGAAATGCCAAAATTTACAGTAAACTAAAATAGATGCAAACAATGATCTGAGCAAAATAAAATTGACAAGCAGGAGTTCAACAAAAATTACTCCGGATGAGCACTGCATAAGCCAGAAAATGGGATCTTTTAATTAAAGCATGGAATGGCAGATTGAGCACAAGACGAGCTGTCAAACAACATATGCCCCTTAGCAGCAGCTGCAAAGGAAAAAAATAAAAACAGCATATTTGTCATAAAGGTGAATACAATGTCTTCAGGCTAGTCTCTCCAGACTCCTGACCAACACTTGGGAACAGCCAAATAAGTCCCCGAGAGAACCCTCTAAAGTATTAGTCCAAGTTCACATTATGCTGGAACTGGATTCTAGGTATTTAGTCAGAATGTGTGACTACACCTACAGTGCAAACATGAGCTTTGATTCACTCCTGCAGTGCAGGATGTGCACTTGGTCTAGGATGAAAGGCACTGGTTAACTTTAAACTACTATTCTGCTCCTGGGAATTTCTACTGCCCAATCCTGAAGTCTAGTTCTACTGGTGGAACCCATGAAGTGAATCTAGCCCATGTTAGGTACAACCTTGTACTTCACTCTCAGCATTTTCATTTCAGAAGTCCCCAGTAACTGGGGACACAACAATAAACTAAGTACCTAGTAAAACGGTGCGGAGGGAAAAGAGAGATTTGATAAAAACTATCGTCAGTATGGGACAGACACATACACAGAGCACAGAGACTCCCAGCTATGCAATAACTGAAGGTCAGAGAAGACAACAAAAGAAAATCACAAATAAAAGAACAGCTTTAGTCTCCTGGTCAAAGGGGATAAAGATATTCAGATTTCAGACACAAATAATGGCCTCTAAGACGAGGTAGGATTTTGTTGCTTGTTTCTTTCCCATCACCAGAAGCTACATCACATTTAGACAACGACAAACAATATCTCAGAGCCATTATGGGCTCTGAATGTAGCACAGGTCCTTTCATTTTCTGTTATTGAAAGGAGGCTCCCCAGCACTTTACATATTGATAATAGCCACCCCATGGATTTCCTGCCTTGTTAGTAAGAACTATCAAAATCCTCCTCCTGTTGTTTTTTAAAGGAGAAAGAACAGATGTTCGAAATTCTATTATTGTTCTTCACTTCTTGCATATTTTTGGACTATGTATGTAGAATAAAAACATCAAGGACAATAGCAAATTCAGGAAGCAAAGATGTCTCCCTCTCTGGTACATACCACTTCCTTAAGGATTTCATTCAGTCACTTCCACAAAGAGATTCTCCAGGATGCTAGTTCCTCAGAGCACTTCAGTGCAATACAGTGAAATCAACTTGGAGAAAATTTGGGCTATTGTATCATCTAACACGTACGCTACCTTCTAAAGGCTTTTAATTTGCTGCAAGAGGAGCTGTACGCATTTTGTCTAGTTGTGAGTTTCATTCAGTCTGTGGCTGAGCTGTGATTTCTCATTCCCATAACAGGTCCCATACTCCCTTACCAATCACTTGCTTCCATTTATACCTTTTTGGGGAAGCAAGAAGTATCCTTCCTTTTAAAATTCCTAATTTACCATTCCTAACCCCAGTCAACTGCAGTAAGACTGGAAATACTCCTGTATGTGCCACTGCTACTTGGGGGATTTCTCTGCATTAATGTGGGGAATCTATCAGTCTCAAAGCTGAGAGGGAAAGTAGTAGACCCGAAGGAAGGGGAATGTTTTAATTCTACCATTGCAGAAAGCAGGTGACAAGAGGCACATCAGGCAACACCACCCCTCCACCACTCCCAAATGACATGGAGAGAGCAAATCTACTGGCTGGCCCCAGGAGAGGCACCTGAGAGAGATGGACTGCTGGCCAGATGGTGGGACTGGGGGTAGTCAGGTGGGGAAAAAGGTGGTGGTGGGGGAGAAAAAAAATGAATGCCCAAACTTCCCCCATCACCCAAGAGTTGAGGAAGTTCCTGCCCTATGTGGCTCTCCCAGAGATTATATGGGATGCAGGGGGTAGCTGGGAGGACCCTGGCCTGAGTCTCTCTCCAGCCATCTGCACCCCTCTGGGAAATGGGGGAGCTCTTGCCTTTGTGGTGCCCCAAGGGGAAGGAGAGGCGGGAATAGGCTGTGGGCCGGCCATGGCTCTGTTCCTGCCCCAGCCTCGACTCCACTCCCGGTGCCAGCCTTGACCCCTGGCTGTGGCTTTGTTCTCGGCCCCAACCCCAGACTCTCCTGCAGCTGTGGCCCCAACCTTGGCCCTGTTACCCCTGTCCACACTCCCCCCCCAGCTTCAGGATGGGGAGAGGAGAGAGCGTGACTGAAAAGTTTGGGGACCACTGCCTTAGAACATTTGTGGTGTTTAGTTACTTTGGCAGGTTGCCAGAGGTTTCCTGACAAATGTAAGTGAGAGACAGGAAATAGTGATGATAGAATGTCAGTGTTGGAAGGGACCTCAGGAGGTCATCTAGTCCAACCCCTTGCTCAAAGCAGGACCAATCCCCAGACAGATTTTTGCCCCAGATTCTTAAATGTCCCCCTCAAGGATTGAGCTTACAACCCTTGGTTTAGCAGGCCAATGCTCAAACCACTGAGCTATCCCTCCCCCCTGATTTTTAACAGTTTCTCAGCAAAGGCTTAACAGAATTTCATGGGACAAAGAAAAGGCACCTTGGTAGCCTCAGGGTGGGTCCCCCTGCAAATATCAAAGGCCTGCTGCAAACAGAGGCGGTGAAAGAGCTTCCACAAAAAATGTCACAAGAATCTTTTATAATGGAGAGTGTTAGGCAACGTAAAAATAGCATTTGCTACCAGCTCCCCCATTAATAAGCTGGTTGTTTTTGACCTAGTTCATTTTCAGTAGTGTCTATATAGTAAAAACAAACAAAAAAAACCCAAACCCCATCTTCACTTGGCACCTTAACTGGCAGTCTGATCGCAGAGGCCAAAGTCTGCATCGGGCATGAAGACACCTACTCTCTCACCCCGGAGGTGGTCCCTCCAGATCAAAAGATGAGGAACTTTTCTAGCACAGTGTTGGGGAAGCTTGCGCACACCACTGCTTCCCATACCGTTTGTAGTTCACCTTGCTGAGAGGATTGTTATTTAGTGACCTCCTGGCCACTGGGCCTGAACAGACTTACTTATGGAACTTTCCCATAGTCTTAGCTGACCACTGGAGAAAGGAATCCAGGATCTGAGCCCTGCATGGCAGTTGGCAGTACTGACCATTAACACTTGAAAGTTCGGATTAAGTTCCCAAACCACAAATACTGCCCAGCATTAGTGAATGTCTGGCAGTAACTGACAAGTAAAGAAGAAGGAAAGATAAGTTTGAAATCTTTGTATTCTTTTTTAGTAACCGATACATACCTGTCCAAAGTTTTCCTCATCTATGCAAAACATGAGATCCAGCTCCGTAGGGTCATTTTCCAGGATCCATTTCAAAGAGTTATAATATTCACTATCCTGTAGTAACAGAACAGATTACAAGTAAGCACTCTTTGAAAATGCGTACATTATTGTTTACTTGCCATTACATGCTATATTCTACAAATATAAAAACCAATAATCTGAAATTAGAGCTCTAGAAATAATTAAAATGGATTGCAATCTCTCACATTTCTTATCTGATTGTACAGTCTTCCTTTTCATTTTGGTACAGCTATAATAAAGTGGAAATCAGATAGTTTGCATTATTAATTTACATTATTCCTGAATACTATATTTTCTATGTTCACACTCATGACCGTGTTACTTATACAAAAATAAATCAAATTAAAATGGTCTGTAATAGCCCAGTAGTATCGTTTCATTCCAAGGCAAAGTTGTTACCAACTTATTAAGTTGCTTTATTGAGTTGAAAAAAATCCACCAACTACCAGATTCCCACTATTTCCCTGGATGGCTCATGTCTTCAGCTTCTATTAGATTTACAATTAAAGAGTGAGCCAACAGGAGAGAAAAACAAAACAACAAATAGTGAAAACGACACCAGCAAAGGTGATCAAAAATTAAGGTTTCCAATTACAAGAAGCAAAAAAAAGTAAGTGAAAAGTTTATTAACTAAGAATCAGGTCAGAATAGAGTGCATTTGAGACTCTGTCCCTCTCACTTACTATCTTGGTGCACCTGGTGTGGAGGGGCAGGGCTTTGGGGTGTTTCTGGGACAGGCCCAGCCATTGCGCTTTGTCAAGGTCTGGTGCAGCCTCACCCCGAGTCTGTGTCGGGGGAGACCGGAGGGGGCGGGGGGGCGGGGGCCTTGCAGAGTGATTTCCAACCTCTGCGGCTTGTGCTCCCCACTGCCATGCTAGATCCTCCACACATTTATTGACATGATGCAAAATTTTGCAGAATTTTTATTTTTTTGGCACAGAATTCCCTCAGTAATAATGTAAGTCACAGATGTAATTGTCCTGCTCTAGTCATCACTGGGGTTAGACCTCAGCTAGAGTATTGTGTCCAATCCCTGGTGCCACTCTTTATGAAAGATGGGGATAAACTGCCTAGAGCCCAGAAAAGAGCAACAAAAATGATAAAACGGCTTAGGAAACATGACTGATGAGGAAAGGACAAGAAAAAGTGAGCATGTTTCGTTTTGAAAAAAAGACAAGTGAGGAGAGACCTGATAACAGTCTTCAAAAATGTTAAGAGGATGGTGACCAATTGCCCTCCATGTCTACTGAAGATAGGTCAAGTAGTAATGGGCTTAATCTAAAGCAAGGAAGATATAGATGAGATATCAGGAAAATCTTTCTAACTATAAGAGTAGTTAAGCCAGGGGTCCCCAATGCGGTGCCCGCCGGGGCGTCTAAATATGCCCGTGTACTGGCTGGCGGACGAGCATCTGCCGAAATGACGCCAACAAGCAGCATCATCCAGAGGCGTCGCCACTGAAATGCCGACGAAAATCGCATTTTGGCGGATGCTTGTCCGCCGCCACGGTCCTCCGTGGCTCATCATCTGGCACCCACCAGACGAAAAAGGTTGGGGACCAGAGTTAAGCTGTAGAACAGGCTGCCAAAGGTGGCTGTGGAATCCCCATTACTGGAGGTTTTTCTGAACAGGTGGGACTAAAATCTGTCAGGGCTGGTCTAGGTTTATTTGATCTGGGCTCATCACAGGGGACTGGACTTGATGGCCTCTCAAGGTCCCTTTCAGCCTTACTTTTCTGTGGTTCTATATCGCCTGCCCATTGTTCTGCTTAGTTTGGGAAGGAAAAGGAAGAAGCAGAAAGTCTACAGCATAATTAAGAAAACAAAAAAGCACCTCAAGTTGTTTTCCTAACTGACCTATTTTTCCCAAAAATTTTAATTGCATTACCCCTAAAATCACTATCTTGGCAGACACAAAAGTACCTCTACTAAAAAATAAGAAATGTTCCCCAAGTTCTCACTGCTCTAACTTGTGTTTGTCATCATGTAGTTTATGAGAAGTATTAGCTTTTATAATTTCCCCAGAGAAGAAACTCATGTAACTGACAACACTAAGAAGTTATTTGCAGTGTTGTTGTAGCTGTTTTGGCCCCAGAATATGAGAGCGACAAGGTAGGTGAGGTAATATTTTTTATTGGACCAGTTGCTGTTGGTGAAAGAGACAGAACTTTTGAGCTCAAAGAGCCAGACCTGAAGAAGAGCTCTGTGGAGTGCAAAAGCTTGTCTCTTTCACCAACAGAAGTTGATCCAATAACAGATATTTCCTCACCTACCTTGTCTCTCTTAACATTAATAATTTTTAAGTGTTCACTTACCACTGACTCCATGTCTTTCAGCGTTATTTGTTTCCCTAGCATCATCTTATAAAAAGGCCTGATGAAGAAGCCTAAAAAAAAAAAAAACCCAAGAGGCACAAGTAAATAGATTTAATTTTAAACTGTATTTTTTTGTTCTGCTAGCAATCCGAGACAAAAAGGGCTGACTAAGCAAATAATAACACTGCTAAAACCAGCACTCTTTCACACCTTTCAATGGCCCAAGGAAAGAAGACAGAGAGAATTAGAAAAGAAAAATATATCACATTGATGTCAGATTAGCAAGTGTAAAACAAAAAATTATAATCAGCAGTCATTGTTGTGTAATATATTCGAGTAGTAACAGTACAAGTACAGGGCATTTCTTGGGGATTAACAATCTGCTAAGAGAGAGATGACATCCTGAAGTGAAGCCAAGGGGCCGTTTATTAACCACAGCCACTCGTTATAACAGTCCCTAGGAAGTGTCCTGTGTTACTGTTGTCATTAAAACTGATCACTATCCCCTGCCTTCCACACACAATCCACCCAGCATCCACATCCATTGTCATTCTTACAGAGTCCTTGGGAGAAAATGAGCAGAAATAGCACTAGTACTCCAGCCACAGCAGCTGCACAGAAAACCCTTATTTTAGGAGTATAGATTGCCTCAAGGCTATGATGTAGCTTGAAGCAATTCCAATTATTAAATTTGTTAAAAGATAAAATCATCCAGGCAGTGGAGGAAAGAGTGTGTAACCTCCATTATTCTGCTCTACCCACCATAGGTCAAGGCATAGAATAGATTTGTTCAGGTTTAAAACAGTGTCATATTGCTTTAGCTTGCCAATGGCAAAGAAATTCCCCTCTGTTAATGCAGATACAATTGTGCTTAAGTTAACACAACTTTCTCATCTTTTCTGTAAGCACAGAAGGACCAGTTCTCCACTTCATGGCAACAGATTTATGGCAGTGTAACTACCAATGGAATTACAATGTAAAAGAGATGTAAAAGTCTGGAGAATTTAGGTGCAAGGGTTGAGCTCCCAATTTACGAAGTGCCATTCTGCTCTGCAAAGTGACTATAAAAATGACATTGTGAGGTTGCATGGTTTATTGTGCCTTAGGGACTCCAGATAAAATGGACTCCGTTTAGAAAGAGACATCTTTGTAACTGCATGCTTATTTCAGAATCCAAGGTTAACCTGGAATAGTTCTCTCTCACCCCACACCAGTAATAAAGATTCTACAGATCAAATTATATCCTCACTGACACTTATGCAACCTCACTGCCTTCAGCTGTGGCTGATTTAAACATAGGAAGCAATTCTGTAGGCGATGCACAAACAGGAACAGAATGCAGCTCACTCTTCTTTAGCAATGCTGGCTCAGGAAGGGCTCACAGGAATAAAAGTTAGTAAAAATTACACATGCCATAACAACATTTATTATTATTATTTACACTCACCATCTAATAGCTTCCCATGAAACACTGCCAGGCCAGCAACTCGTCCAATAAACGTGAAATAGGACAGATGATCTTCATTACAAAGACCTGAATTGGGATTAATCTGAAGGGTATAGTTGTCCCTTTTTTTTTTTTTTTTTGGAAGAGAAAAAAAAAACCTGTTTAAATAATCAAGTAGTTGACATCAGATACGTTAATAAGTAATTTGACTTTGGGTCATCTATTTTCTACTTCTGCAATCAAGTAGCTCAGTATTTTAATCTGTCTTTGTGTGCCTTAGCTGCTGTATCTTACAGAACTTTGAGGGAGTCAAAACTGTATTGTTGGGAATGTAAGAATCACCATACCAGACATGACTGATATTGCCACTTGTGTGGTACCTGTCTCCAGGTGTGGCCAGTGCAGGATAGGTGAGAAAGGCATTACACCCTATTCTCCACCATGCACCACTTTACCATAGGAAAAATGCTATTTTTATTAAATATTTAATACCTCTATAGCCTTCACTAGATGATCAAACTGAGACATGTACAAACACAGAAATGGACATAGTCCTTGTTCTGAAGAGTTTACAGTCTAAGACATGACCCGAGTGGGTGATCAGCTCATGCCACGAAGCACAAGGATTGCTGCTGGTGTAATTTTATCATTCCTGTCGCTAAACCTAACAGCCAATACTATTCTTATTCTTATAAATGTCTAATTGTTTAAAAAAAAGCTTAACAGAGATGGGCCACTGGTCACCACAGCAAGCTCTAGAATGAAGGGGGAATATTCTTTCACCCAGTTTGTATGCTGGGGGAAAAGAAGGGCACAAGGACGAACAAGAGGAGAGCTGTAAAATGATGAAGCATGAACAGAAAATAATAGATTGCTACAATAAACCCAATGATCACATGACCTTTGCCATGTGACTGTTCACAATGTGAGTCCTGAACTCTCCGGCTGACAAAAGTAAAAAAATATTACACCAGGCCCTTGGAGAAGACAGGGTCAAAGCCTGGCTCTATTGAAGTTAATGGCAAAAGTCCCATTGACTTCAACAGATGTAGGCTTTCACCCAGAGAGCACTTAATATGACTATCTCTAGGCATGTCCTCTTGCAGGCACATTGAAAAGCACTGAGAGTATGTTTACACCGCAATGTAAGTCCATGCTTAAGCCTGGGCTCAAGCCTAACCCCCCTTGTGTCTACACTACTATTATGCTAACCCAGGGTGTGGACCCATGGTCCCAGGACCCTGGGTCTGAGCTCTATTGCTTTGCAGTGTAGATGCAGCCCCGCTTGACTTGGGTCCCAGCAGTCAGCTGGCAGCATCTCAATTCCATGGGACAATTTCCTTAGTCCTCTCTTCCCGAACAATCTGAAATCCACACTATTGAAAACAGACGCTGACCCCCTTTGCAAACACCACCAGGTCTTCTGATCACCGATCTGCAAGCACATTATCAGAGAGCCTCCTGGTTTTGCAAATCGATCAAGTCTTTTGCAAAGCAAGCTGCTTCCTGCATGTTGAGCAGCAAAGATTTCCCACAGTGCACCACAGTTCTAGGGCTATAGCAGCTACATTTCAGTGCAGGGGCGGGGGGGAGAGAAGAGTAGGGATTCTGGGATATGGTTACTTTGACTCAGGTCTGTGCACTGCAGTGTGGATCTCATAGCCCTAGGTTCAAGCATGGGTGAGAAAAGTCTTAACATAGGGTTAAGATACAGGGTAAATGTTCAAGCCCAGGGCTCCCTAACATGGGTCAACTGATTCGAGTCCCACTAACTCTGGGCTTACACTGCAGTGTAGACATATCCTGACTGGCACGGAAAAGAGCCTTGCATAGTTCTCCTTCATCAAAGGAAAAGTTCCTGTGAGGAGAAGCCTTTAAAAAAAATCAAGCGACAGGAGAGGGAAATTTAAAAGAAGGTGGAAATGCAAGAGATCCTCAGGGGTGCAAGGTCAGTCCCCATCTCCCCCCGCCCTAGCACCTGAGTCACAGCCAGCATTCCGCCTCTGAACAATACAGATTCTAATGATTAAGCCTGGGAGAGAACTAGATCTAAGCATGCAGTATTTGCCAAATTTGCTATAAAGTCATTGTGTTAATATGACAACGGATTTATTAAAAAACCCACAAAACCATGGATAGGTGCTATCTTGTGTATATTCTTCAGACTGAATACATCTTGCAAGAGTTAAACGTAATGTGATCCACACAGCAATGGGGGACTGAATAACTACACTAATAGGTAAGTGATACTTTGGAAATATGAATATTTCCCAGCATGAATTCTAAATTCATTTTATTACCACACTATTAGGGGGGGAAAATAAGCTCTCTAGCAGCATAGGTTAAAAATGTCACCTGTAATGATTTCTTATTCCTATTTTTAATGACAATTCTCACTTCAGTGGGATTTCTTGTCACTTATTTTTCTGCCAAATTGAATCTAAAACTTAAATAGTTTTAGTTTAAAATATTCATGCATTGTTGCATATAGCCAATGAATGAAAAGGACCTTTTCAAAGGCAAAAATGTTTCTGCAGCAAAATTCAGTAAAGCACAAACACTTTGAACTAGTCATATATTTTACAACCTTGTGCTTCTGTATACACAAAAATAGAAGGTTACTTTGCAAGTTGTGCAATTGTTTAAAAAGAAAAGAGAAGCTGAAGCACAGAATAAGGAATTTTTTGTTTATACAGTTCATCTCCTTTACAGCCTACTCAATACTTCTATTGGAAAAAAGTAGTGAACTCGATATTGACACCAAACACAGAAAGCACTGCCTGCAATAAACAAATCAATCTTTAACCACTATATTCATAGTTAAGTACATAACATTACATTACACAAAGGCACTTTGAGCACAAGGGACAGCTTCTCATTTGCACTGCTCTGACAACATAAACAGGCCTTACAATGAGTGTAAATGTAATTCACTCCCACTTTAAGGCCCATTTATAGTGCCAGAGTTGTGTAAAGGGTCGTTAGTTTAAACTGGCCCATGAGAGCTGAATTTCAACTCAAACCACAGAACTTTAAATCAGCAACAACCATGCACCGTATTGGGAGTGGCATAAAAAGAGCCCCCTTTCTTGCACCATTCCTTTCACTACTGCTAGTCGCACAAATGCATACAGTACATTGCCTTGCAAAACAATGTGGAATATTTACAAAACAATGGAAGTTGCTAAATAGATCACAGCAGCAGTTTCATTTCAGAAGGTTTCCTGAACATGGAATAAGTAACAAACCACAGTATAGAGATACATTTTACACTGGTCTTGGTTAAAGAACTTAAAAGTACATCCTGAAGGAAAATCTAAGGGGTCTACTACATAACTTTTTTTCTCTATCCAAATACTAATCTAGATCACTGACAATGGAAATATTTTAATGGACACTTACGTTGCTGAATATTCAAAGAGACCATAATAAGGATTAAACATCTCCTTAGACAACAGGAAGAACCATTCTCTAGCCACGCCTCCATAGTCAAGTCCTTTTTCTGACTCAAATTCAATCCAGAGTCTGGCTTTTAGTACATCAGACCTCTTCACAGACATGATTCTTCTATAGGATTCCTCAAAAATATTGTTTCTGTGTAGTTTCATCTCAAATCTGTTTGGAATATCAGCCTACATGAAAGAAGAAAAGTCGGTCTGAATGTATAGCATACACGCCATTGCTGGCAGTATTAAGATGACAGCATAGAGCAATGAGTAACCCAGCTAAGTAATCAAAGGTTTCTCCAGCACCCTGTTTTCCATAGCTTCACCTACAAGATGGTAGCCTGCTATTGTGTCTAGAAATTTTCAACTAACTTCAGGTATAAGTCTGGGACAGCTCCATTGTAATGGCTCAAAGGTTTCCATCCTATTCTGCATATTAAGGAAAATTAATCAATAGAAGAAGAAAAATAGCAAAAAAGCAAAGGAGACGTAAGAATGTGCGTGGAATAAGCAGAATGAAAATAAGTGGGATGAATAGACAAGCGACAGGAGAGAATCACGAAAATGTCTAGTTTTCCTGCTAAGATGGGCTTGAAGCAAACATTTTTATTGCCAATTACATTGTTTAATGCAGCAGAAAGCCAATTGCTATTTGGTGCCTGTGAAGTGCTGCATTTTAATACAGTGAAAGAAGCAGCCCTCACAGATTTGGATGCAAAGGTAAGGAGATATCAATATATAGCAAAAGAATGCCTAAGGGCCCCCTGTAATCTGTTTGGTTAAGGCCACCAAAGCTTTAAAGTCATTATTGAGCCAATCAATACCACAGGCAAGTTAGCATTGAGCGCTCATCTCTTATTTTCATTGAGTGATTTTTAGTGCTGGTGAAAGATGTTGAATGACTGAAGTCCTCTCTGTTCACAGACTCAATATACCAGAAGTGGCAACAGCACCAACTTCCCCACAGCTCTGCCAATTTCCTGTGACCATGCTCTTGGACAGACCACCTCTGAGATGCGAGGGCAGTCTCAGTCTTTATGCCCATTCAAGTCTTGGATTTTCATCTGAGCCTGTCCTCAGACATGCGAATTAGGCCTGGTCCCCACTAAGTCCCTACTTCGGACTAAGGTACGCAAATTCAGCTACGTTAATAACGTAGCTGAATTCGAAGTACCTTAGTCCGAACTTACCGCGGTCCAGACGCGGCAGGAAGGCTCCCCCCGTCGATGCCGCGTACTCCTCTCGGCGAGCTGGAGTACCGGCGCCGACTGCGAGCACTTCCGGGATCGATCCGGGATCGATTAATCGCGTCTTAACCAGACGTGATAAATCGATCCCAGAACATCGATTGCGTGCCGCCGGACCCTCTGGTAAGTGAAGACAAGGCCTTAGTGTCAACACTGAGGTGATATTAAGTTGTTGCTGCTTCTTTCTTGCCTCATTGCTTAAATTGTCCATTTTTAAATGAAAACTTGAGCCTCGAGGGCTGGGTATCAGTTTTGGTTGAGATTGAAAGCGTTTTTGATCCATACCGAAAAGCTTCAGTCAATTTGTTCATATTCAGCTAGCTGTGGTAAGACGAGCAGGGAAAACTGGCAAATGCACAGTAATAGAGTGCAGCACTGCTTATCTATTCTTGGGCAGTCAATTGTTGTTTTCCTACCCTAAGGCAATCGGCTTCAACACAGGACAGACAATTACTCACTGGTTTCTTTAACTTCTTCCTGAAGTAATCGTATTTCTGTTTGAACTCTCTGGAATAGGGAACAGCCTGAAAGAGAGAAAATTATAAATACGCATAATTGAATACATCATGCAATCTGACGTACTGTAACCCCTAAAATGTTAGTTAAAAATACCCAGCAGTTTAAAAACATGTTTTCTTAGTCAATTGTAATTTGCTCTAAATATGTATATTGCAAATAACCCTCGCACCAACACAACAACTATCACCTGAGGATCCGAAAACACTTCAGGAATATTAAAACTTAACCCCCTCCTCAGGAGGTATTATCCCCATATTACAAATGGGTAATTTGAGACCCAGTGTTTCACAGCACCATATCATTTGATCCCAATCTTCTGCTCTAACCACTACACAATCCTCTTTTTTCTGGTACTAGCAACAGAAAGCGTGAAAGAACACCCGAAAAAAGGTAAGAAAAGAAAAAAGCAGGACTGATTCTCAGGGCTCACTTGTCATATTAGGAAGGCACAGGTGTCCTCATAAGGTCTTTTAAATTATTTTTAATTATTTGTCATAGCTCCTAGAAGCCCCAACCGAGATTGAGGAACTGAGGTGTACAAACAGTACAGGACAATAGATTGCAAGCTCTTCAATGCAGAGAAATTCCTGATGTTAATGAGCGTCTTAGTAAAGACTTCAACAGACTTTGAAAGGAAGTTTTCTTATCTCCCTTTTACAGAATGTAAACGGAAGTTAAATAGTGTTTTTAAAAAAAAAAAAGCGAACCCCCTTAAAATGGCCCTGAGAGCACATCATTATGTGCTGACAAAACTGATATTTGTGATGGGTGCTCTTTGTGCTCCAGCTAGTGCAGAATGGAGAGCGGGGCAATTAAGGTAGATGAGGCTTTTTGTCCATATAGACAGAGGCATGATATCAGCATGGAGAGTTCCCAAAATTGGTCAGAACTCACTGCTAGCACAGGGCTTTGAAAGATACGTACTTTTGTAAGGTAACTTTTTGCAACTTCAAAGGCTAGAAGGAAAGAAGAAGGGTAGGAAATGGGGAATCGAGTAAAATACAGTTTGGGTATTGAAATCCATCAGTTTTTGATATTCCCAGGCCTGAAATTCTCTTAATAGCCCTATATGTAAGAACCAAACTTTTGGATTGTATGTGTGCCAATAAGAAGGATTATAAAATTTAAAATTGCTAATAATGTTAATAATAATACAAATAAAATGCACTTGTATAACTCCTTTATTCCAGGTATTTTAAAGCATTTTATAAATTAAATTAGCTCACAACACCCAAAAAGGGAATTAAGTGACATTGTATAATATCTAGGGTTCACGTGAATCACCACTAGAACGCAGACACCTCTGGAGAAGAACGCATTTGCTGTGTGACAGTCCACAGCAACACCACGGAACAATTTTAGAACAGAAATGAAAAGCTAAAAATATAAGAAGGAATTTAGGTTGGAAGAAAATAATTAGAGTTGGAATCTGACAGCACCTTTGTGGGAAATGACAAGATCTTTGAGAATAAATTTATTTATTTGGGTTATAAATGTTTAAACAAGTCCCCTCTTGAGATTCTAGGAATTTTTCTACAGAAAATGACAAAGCCAAATGAAATCAAGTAGAAGCTAACTCCACAGCAGGATGTCATGACCTCTCTGACACAGCTCAGTAAAAAAAGTGTTAGCTTCACAGTGCAGTCTTTCTCCACTCTCCCACCAAAACTCCATACCAGGAGGCAATAGATCCCTTAGGGGAGGATCTATTAATGGAGATTCTTTATGTCCTAGTAAGGAGGAGAGGATAGAAGATGATAAAATAGGGGTAGGATCTGAGAAGAAACAGTCAAATAAAAAAAAAAGAGTCCCAGTCAATTACATACGTAATGGCAAACAGCTAAAAAGTGACAAGTTTTTAAAAGTGCTTATATAGAAATGCTAGAAGTCTAAATAATAAGATGGGTGAACTAGAGTGCCTCATGTTAAATGAGGATATTGATATAACAGGCATCACAGAAACTTGGTGGAATGAGGATAATCAGTGGGACACAGTAATACCAAGGTACAAAATATATTGGAAGGACAGAACAGGTCGTGCTGGTGGGGGAGTGGCACTATATGTGAAAGAAAGCATAGAATAAAATGAAGTAAAAATCTTAAATGAACCCAAGTGTATCACAGAATCTCTATGGATAGTAATTATGTGCTCTAATAATAAGAATATAGCAGTAGGGATTATTACTGACCATTTGACCAGGATGGTGATAGAGACTATACAAATAAGAAAAACCTCAATAATAATGGGGGATTTCAACTATCCCCATATTGACTGGGTACATGTCACCTCAGGACGGGATGCAGAGATAAAGTTTCTTGACACCTTAAATGACTGCTTCTTGGAACAGCTAGTCCTAGAACCCACAAGAGGAGAGGCAATTCTTTATTCCAAGATATGAATATAGCTGGACCACTTGGTAATAGTGACCATAATATAATTAAATTTAACATCCCTGTGGTGGGGAAAACACCACAGCAGCCCAGCAGTGTAGCATTTAATTTCAGAAAGGGGAACTACACAAAAATGAGAAAGTTAGTTAAACAGAAATTAAAAGGTACAGTGCCAAAAGTGAAATCCCTGAAAGCTGCATGGAAACTTTTTAAAGATACCATAATAGAGGCTCAACTTAAATGTATACCCCAAATTAAAAAACATAGTAATAGAACCAAAAAAGTGCCACCGTGGCTAAACAACAAAGTAAAAGAACCAATGAGAGAGAAAAAGGCATCCTTTAAGAAGTGGAAGTTAAATCCTAGTGAGGAAAATAGAAAGGAGCATAAACTCTGGCAAATGAAGTGTAAAAATAGAATTAGGAAGGCCAAAAAAGAATTTGAAGAACAGCTAGTCAAAGACTCAAAAAGTAATAGCAATTTTTTTTAAAAAAAGTACATCAGAAGCAGGAAGCCTGCTAAACAATCAGTGGGGGCCACTGGACGATTGAGAAGCTAAAGGAGAACTCAAGGATGATAAGGCCATTGCTGAGAAACTAAATTAATCCTTTGCATCAATCTTCACGGCTGAGGATATGAGGGAAATTCCCAAACCTGAGCCATTCTTTTTAGGTGACAAATCTGAGGAACGGTCCCCAATTGAGGTGTCATTAGAGGAACAAATTGATAAACTAAACAGTAATAAGTCACCAGGACCAGATGGTATTCACTCAAGAGTTCTGAAGGAACTCATACGTGAAATTGCAGAACTACTACTGTAGTGTGTAACCTATCATTTAAATCAGCTTCTTTACCAAATGACTGGAGGATAGCTAATGTGATGCCAATTTTTAAAAAGGGCTCCAGAAGTGATCCTGGCAATTACAGACCGGTAAGCCTGACTTCAGTACCAGGCAAACTGGTTGAAACTATAGTAAAGTACAAAGCTGTCAGATACATAGATTAACATAATTTGTTGGGGAAGATGTAAAGGGAAATCATGCCTCACCAATCTACTAGATTTCTTGGAGGGGGTCAACAAGCATGTGGACAAGGGGGATCCAGTGGATACAGTGTATTTAGATTTTCAGAAAGCCTTTGATAAGGTCCCTCACCAAAGGCTCTTAAGCAAAGTAAGCTGTCATGGGATAAGAGGGGAGTCCTCTCATGGATCAGTAATTGGTTAAAAGATAGGAAACAAAGGGTAGGAATAAATGGTCAGTTTTCAGAATGGAGAGAGGTAAGTAGTGGTGTCCCCCAGGGATCTGTACTGGGACCAGTACTGTTCAACATATTCATAAATGCTCTGGAAAAAGGGGTAAACAGTGAAGTGGCAAAATTTGCAGATGATACAAAACTACTCAAGATAGTTAAGTCCCCAGCAGACTGCGAAGAGCAACAAAAGGATCTCACAAAACTGGGCAACAAAATGGCAGATGAAATTCAACGTTGATAAATGCAAAGTAATGCACATTGGAAAACCTAATCCCAACTATACATATAAAATGATAGGGTCTAAATTACTGTTACCACTCAAGAAAAAGAACTTGGCGTCGTTGTGGATAGTTCTTTGAAAACATCCACTCAATGTGCAGGGGCAGTCAAAAAAGCTAACAGAATGTTGGGAATCATTAAGAAAGGGATAGATAATAAGACAGAAAATATCACATTGCCTCTATATAAATTCATGGTACACCCACATCTTGACTACTGCATGCAGAGGTGGTCACCCCATCTCAAAAAAGATATATTGGAATTGGAAAAGGTACAGAAGAGGGCAACAAAAATTATTAGGGGTATGGAACGGCTTCCGTATGAGGAGAGATTAATATGACTTTTCAGCTTGGAAAAGAGGTCTATAAAATCATGACTGGTGTGGAGAAAGTAAATAAGAAAGTGTTATTTACTTCTTCTCTAAACATAAGAACTAGGCGTCACCAAATGAAATTAATGGGCAGCAGGTTTAAAACAAACAAAAGGAAGTATTTTTTCACACAACACAGTCAACCTGTGGAACTCCTTGCCAGAAGATGTTGTGAAGGCCAAGACACTAACAGGATTAAAAAAAAGAACTAGATAAGTTCCTGGAGGATAGGTCCATCACTGACTAAGAGCAGGGATAGGAAGGTATGGTGTCCCTAGCCTCTATTTGCCAGAAGCTGGGAATGGGCGACAGGGGGTGGATCACTTGATGATTACCTGTTCTGTTCATTCCCCCTGGGGCACCTGGCTTTGGCCACGGTCAGAAGACAGTATGCTGGGCTAGATGGACATTTAGTCTGACCCAGTATGGCCGTTCTTATGTTGTTATGATACTAACTCAAAAGTGTGCCCTCTACTGAATTACCATCAACATGCATAACACTGAGGTGGGTCCGGAAAGTCTCCTATTCAAGAACTTACCCAGCTAGACTCTGCTTAGATTATACACGTGAAGGAAACACAGCACAAACTGGCACGGGTGCAAAAACATAAGGGAAATCTTTAAAGCCAACCCTTTTAGCTAGCGGCACCAGACCCGAAAGCATTCATTTGTACCAGCCTTAAGACAGGGGTACAGCCAGAAGACATCAATCAAAGCTCTTCCTCACCATCCTTATGGTTGTCAAACCTCAAATAGAAAAGTCATGTGCAAAAAACCTTGAATTAAAAAAAAAAAAAAAAAAGACTGCAGTAATGGTAGTGGAGCAGCTGCAATCTGCTCCATGCCAATCAACGTGTGTGTGTGTGTGTGTGTGTGTGTGTGTGTGTGCGCGCGTGCACTTAGCTCACCATTCTCCTTCAGATTCCATGCACAAAGGAAATGTACTTGGGGTTAGGAGCAGGGGAGAGTGAGAGAGAGAAAAAGAAGAGGGCACTTGGCCTTGACCGATCATAATAAAAAGCAAAAAATCATTTCCTGTCACCTCATTACTTTCCTCTGCCCTGCTGCTTCCACAGGACAAAAGAATAGATCTATCAAAACAGTTAATGCAAATGAGCAGCAATTCTAAACATTTGAAGTATATTTTCACGAGGGCAAAAGAATAGTTCTGCACTCCAAAATGTCGTGAGAGCTGCATATTCTTCAGCCATTCCCAGCTGCATCACAAATGTCAAATGTTGGTTCAGGACATGCGTCTGGGGGAGAAGAAGGTTTCAGATTGTCTTGAAGTGGGTTTGTAATTGGCTGGATGTGGGTGTAAACTGGGAGGTTGAAATATGCCTGTTAGGCTGTCTTCCTTGTGGAAGATGAGATGTGAAAAGTTGAAAAAAGCATTATCCCCTGATGAGCATAAGAATGTGACTTTATTACAGGAGTGAAGGAATCTTTTGGCATGCCTATTGTCTAAATACCTTACTTACACAATGCAATATCACTTTAGGGAATATACATATTTTATATGTTTGTAATAGTGCCCAGATACTATGATTATGCCACTGGCTGCTAAGACAGTCACCACTTTTCCATAATGGCTAGGTATAGCTTTTTTTTTGGTTAGCAATACATCTAAATAAATGAACACTAACTTTGCAGCTCCAGAATTCTGTCAACAATTATCACCCTGATAAATGATGAATGTGAAGAGCTCCTCTACCCTCCCGCCCCACCTCCTTCACCACTGCATGCTCAGGAACTAAGCACAATATAGTGCTTCCACAGCAATCCAAATCCCTAAGAACCCAAGAACTGAAAACCCAGATTAGACATGAGTCCTCAGCATCGCACAAGGTTGCTAGGCTCACATAAGCATTAGACTAAAAAACTCCAACATCCTAGTCTCAGCGTTTCTTGCAGGGTCCTTAGAATTGAACGACTTTACGCGAAAGACATTCTTGGTGACCATGCATATGGCATTTGAAAAAGATCGGCCTATTGAGTGCATTAGTGATTAGTTGGAATTTTTCTAATGCAGTAATAAAATTGCAACTTTCAGTATGCTCAACTGGTAAGTTAAAAGTAGATACTATCTGCTTTTCAATATACTGTCTGGTTCCTGTTAAGGGCTAAATGATGTAGACTTAGCAACATCAGATAGGTACCAACAGCAAATGGACCAACCATTTAAGAAATACCATTAATCTGCCTTTTTTTTTTTTAAACAGATAAAAAGACAAGATGGCCAAAGAATATTATGATGCCAGGGCTCGATTCTGTGCCACTGAAGTCAAAGTTTTGCACTGAATTTCAATGACACAGGATTTTTGAGAAAAATACGTAATTACCTACAATCCATGGTGAGTAGGAGGGAAAGGAAGAGTGAACAATGAAAGAGGGTAACTTGGCAAGGTAACAGACTGTTTACAAACTTTGTTTCTAACTCAATTCTTGTTCTTAACCTGATGCTCAACTAGTATAAATTGGCATAACTCCATTTTAGCCCAAGTTACACCAGTCAGCGATCTGGCCATGTATCATGCTTCTTTTATTTTACTTTTTCGATTGTCTTCTGTTTATTTTGATAAATGTTGAGGCCCCAGAGCAGTAGATGAACCAGAGGAGAAAGTTCTGGAAAACTATCTGAACATGTCTGAGGAAGGGTTAGGAGAGTGAGTTGGCCTGACACACAGGAGAGGGAGGATGTTCAGGGCATAGGGAATGGCATGAAAAACAGGCATTGAGTCACAACTGGGAAGTGAGAGCATAAAGTGTAGAAGATAAGACCTGCGGTGCAGACAGAGGTATTACTGTGCAGAAGTTTGAAGGGATGGATATGCAATTTCAGCTTGATGGAGGAAGGGCTAGGAAGCCAAAGAAGAGTCGCTGAGGGAATGGAGGATTGTTATGTTCTAGGCCATAGTAGAGGAAGAGGATTTTAATATAGGAAAGATGGGTGAGGAAAGAGTGAGGGAGGCCAGAGGAGGAGTCCTGACTGCATGCTGACAAAATATATCCAGATTTACACTTTTACTGCCTTTTTCTTGGATGCCAAGGGCAAGTAAGTAGCATCTCTTATACTGTATTAAATTGGATATGGCCTCTGCACGATTTCTATCCTGGAGTCTCATTACCACAACGTCTGTTTCCTACAGTGAAAAATCTGCCTTGGAAAAGTACTTTTTCTACCTAGGGATGATCTTAATAATGAATATCCTTTAGAGACTAACTCCATGGTTTCAATTTGGTGGAGATGGTTTCTTGTTGTAGCTGCAGGAGAACGGAAACAGTGACAAATGAAGGGGTTTTAGCAAGTCAAAGCTGCAAATGTCCATCTGTTAGCCATACAGTATCCGAACAGATGGGATTTTCATAAGAGGAAATAATGCAGCAAATAATACGCTCTGATCAGTTATCTAAGATAAATCAGTGTCAAGATTATGGAGTAGTCAGGGATTTCTTGGAGGATCCACTGATCAAATATTTTTCCTAGGTACTTACAGGATGAAATGGCATTATATAATAATTGGTGGAAGAAAGGAACGAAATTAGAGGGCTTGCAAGCTTCCAAATCTGGCCAGCTGACATGGGTAGGTCTCAGAAGACACAGAAATTGCCTCTATCTATACCATACCTTGTCTGGCCCTGGAACAGTGGGTAGGACTGGAGTTCAGTGTGCTCTGTCAATCCCCAACTGGTGTCCTGTTGCTTGGGACTGCTGCCAGCAAGTTAGAGCAACCATGGGGCTGTTCTAACTTGTGCAGCAGCAGCACAGACTGACCTAGAAAATCAGCTGTAAGCAGCTACATGACAGTCCCTCCTGCCCTGCATCAACTGGATCTTGGCACAGGAGAGAGTTTGAGCCATTGCATTTAATGTGTGGCATTCAAAACCATTAGCATACATAGTACTTACAGGACCAGTAATAGCAGGGTTCTGCAATCTGGGGTCTTCCCACTGAGTAATTTTACTATCTGTAAATTAACAAAAGAAATCATACCATTAGTTCTCTTCTACCACCCTGTAAAATCATCCTTTAAAATTTTTTCACTTGCATCCCACCTCCCTGCAACATCCATAATTTAGTACTTCAAGGTTAGGAAAAAACTGTGTACACCCCATCCATTGAAACCCCATCACACTGTTTAGTTGGGAACACTCATTCAAAAATGCAAAACTACCGTATAATCCAGTATACTCACACTGCTTTTGTTAAAGATCTATAGTGTCAATATTTAAATTATAAACCCCTTTTCTTCAGGGATTTATAACTTGAGCTTGAAATGCACTTAACTCAGATTAGGCAAACAAAGGTCTTGAGCCCAAAAGGTAAAGACAAGCAAAGAACCCCTTCAAATGCCAGATTAATTTTACCAAATTCAAACTTTTTGTGTGTTCTTGTGCAACTTTAAAACTATTTCCAATTAAAATGAAAAAAATTGATAAGAGCTCACACCATGATACGATCAAATTATTTTTATAAATTTAGAATAACTAAGAAACAACAATTTTAAAATAGGACCTGAAATGGAACTCGGAAGAAATTCCCTCCATTCCAGAAAGACACACAGACCCTAGCTACAGATTTTACAAACAGGTTAAGAGTGCACATTTTTGCCTTCCCTTATGAAGTTATGGCACAAGGGAAGCATATTCAATTTTGACCAAAATGGCTCTTGCCAATGATACAATAGCAACACAATGTGTTTTCACTTGCAGATTTTTAGAGCACCGGTAGGGTAATGATTATACGGTATTATAGTGATATTCTCCCTGCCTCCACACAGCATATTCCTGATAAAAATCTAAACACAGTAGAACCACAATGGAATGATGGTATCACAACAGTAAGACAATGCTCCAAAAACCAAGTAGGTACCATCTGCAATGGCAAAGTCTAAGTCATCAATTTTCTGCCCTAGTAGTGGAATAACAATCCTTGTATTATGCGTACTGCTATGCTTTACAATTTGTATAGTAACAACTGTGATCAAGTGCCTCCCACCCCACATTTTTTTAAGTCCTCAATTTGCTTGCCTGAAAGATCTGTTGGTTTTTAATATCAATTTAATTTTAAAATGGCCAAAAAAATAGATTGGATTGGGAAAGCTGAAGTTTAAAATAATGTTTATCAAGAAAGTGTTGAGAGAATAAAAAAAGGTTAAAACTGGCAATTTTCTTATTTGTTAACAATTAATATTAAAATGCTGTTTTTGTATTTCTCTTTATGCATCTTAAGTGTATTTAATGCTTATGGAAGGCACTGGAGACCAATGTCTTCCACACAGCCTGGGCAGATATAGCGAGTGTAGGTGGACAGAGACTACTAAGTCATTGCACGCAGGCTGCCGAACAGCTTTCCGACGGAAAATGACATTTGGCCATAATACTGACCCAGCTGAACTTGAACCAGTCCTAGGGAAAGAAAAGCTCTGTATCTTATGACCAGTGCACTCCCCCTTTGAGGGCTGGGGAATTAAAATATTTATGTATCATCATTATTAAAAGGAATGTTTTAAAATTAATAATCACTTCTGAAATTTGAAATTTCTGTTTGATTTTTTTAATCTACTATTTCCACAAGTGACATCCAGGATTATTACAACTGAAAGTCTATTTTTCTTTTATTAGTTTATGCTGAGCATTTGACAGCACTGGGTCTTGTTGTTCCCCAAGAGTCAGTTTCTCTGCTGTTTGCACAAGCCTTTTGTACCGTAATAGGGGAGAGAAAAACATTAACCAAATAGGATTACAGAGCTGGAGAATCACAAAAATTATGGGGGAACCAGGGCACGAATAGTAGCTGAAGCTATTAACCCTTTAATAACGTTGGCTGGATTTCAAGTTGATGGTGTATCATTAATTTAAATAATCACAATCTTTTACACAGAAATGTTTTAGCATGATGTATTACTTGTAGCAGGGCTGCTGCTTACTGATCTGTCTCTCGTGGCCAGATATCCCTTTGCAGCAGCCTCACTCTGTTGTCCTTCAGAGAGATAGCTCCTGATTGGCTGAAAGAGAGGGGAGCCTTGTCCCACCCTAGAGGGCTCCTGATCGCAGGCTCTTAAAGGGTCAGTTCTGGGTTTTCCACCCATCTGACTTCCAATTCCTCAGGAGCGCTTCCTTTCCTCCACTACCAGGCCATTTCCTGGGCCTTTGTTCATTCCAACTCCCTGAATGGGGCCTTTTGGCCCCCTCTTCTCTTAGAAGGCTAGCGTTGCCAACCCTCCAGGATTGGCCTGGAGTCTCCAGGAATCAGCATCGATCTCCCAGTGACTACTGAAAGCAATCCAGGAGATTTTAATAGGGTATTTTAAGAAAAATGACATCATATCATGTTGGGGGAAAAATAGCTTCAGTCAGAGTTGGCAACCCTATAAAAGGCCAGTATACCCCGTTATAGTTCTTTAATAACTAGCCACTTTAACTGACAAAGGATTGCGAATACAGGGGATGCTGATGGTCAGTTGAGTGGCTAGTTAATGGGGTACATTGTACATGCATCCGAAGAAGTGGGCTGTAGCCCACGAAAGCTTATGCTCAAATTTGTTAGTCTCTAAGGTGCCACAAGTACTCCTGTTCTCATTGTACATACTGTTTCATAAACTTGTAATTGGGACTTATAAATTTATTAGTTTATTAATATATATGAAATAGGAATAATATTATCATATCCTTACATTACTGCAATTGTGTATTGCATGAATACCATGTCATTATATTCCTTAGGAATATTGTGAAGACAGACACTACTATTAATATTGGGCAAGCCAAGTCATTGAACATTCTGCATTGTCTTTTGCTTAATATTGAGCATGAGGTTATCGCAAAGAAATTCAAACAAGTCCATTGTGATACCATTGATTTCACCCCCGCTGCTGGTTCACTGTTTACCACAGTGATGTAACAATGTGAGAACAAGGGTGTTTTCTGGAAACAAGTATCACCAGGAAAAAATTGCTTTTTGCAGTTTGCTATCCGCAAAGCCAAAAAACCCTGCATCTCAGGAGAGGGAATTGAGGAAGAAATTTCAAATTAAAAAAATGTAAAATGTTTAACAATTGCTAAAAATCTGACTAAGGTATACATTAAAATTTTCCTCTATATTGAGACACAAACGTATGCTCAAATAACTTTAAGGGTCTGGCGAATTAAACTATTGAAAGACAGGGAATTACAGCCAGTGTAAATGTGACCCCTGTCTTAAATCAAGCTCTTTTCTTTTCTTGGACCCCTTGATAACAGGAGTTCAGGATAAATTACTAACCTTAACTCTAAGTTTCCAGACATTTGTTGGCTAATTAAAATAATTAGTAAAAGTGCAAAGAGCACTAAGAATTCCATAGTAATATTTGGAACAGGTTAATCTTGTTCTCTGCAAAGAACGTGTCAGTTGAATTCCTTATTTAAAAGCAGGGTACCTCTTAAAAGCTAAGCATGCAATTTAAAAAAAAAATCACAATCTGCTTTACAGACAGTTTTTTTTTTTAAAACAGAGAATAAGCATAGCAGTTAATACTACTGACACTAAAATAAAGTAAAAACCATAATACTGACAAACCGGTAGAATGGTTTAAGATTTTAATTTTCACAGGTTTTGTGCAGCTATCCTCCCCACTTCCAATTTTTATAAGGGTATTTCATGGTCTCTATATTTTTATGTGAGGATTATCCCCATTAATAGGAACACCTTTCAAATAAACCCGGCTGAAAGGTAAAAAAAAAAATCTTCTATTAGACTGCCACTTATATTCAAACAACAAAAATCCACACACTTGTTCTGAGATGCTGTAATAAGACAAGTCTACAATGAAACATCACTTACACTGGAACTTCAATAACAGAATTGGATAGATATTAACGGGCTGGGTGCAATAAAACATGCTACAAATAGAAAATAAGGTCAGAATTGGCATTGCCACAAGACCTTTTTAAGGAAGTGGGAGGGAAAATTACTTATCGGTGTTATTTCTTCCACTGCCTACATATGGACTTGTGGATATATCATCTTTTCTCATCTTATTTTCTATTCCTAGTGTGTATTTTAATTTATTAAATAAGTGCAAATAAGCCATGGGATCATCAACAACAACAAAGAATCCAAAATATCAACAAAAACAAAGAAAACCACAAAGAAGAAATGTTAATGCTTCACAAGATCAGAGAGGGACAAAGCTTGATGAGCCAATTAAAAGCAAGCTTTTGGTGAATATACAGTACCGTATGAGGGCACTAAGTCTCTGGTATCAATGTCTCCACATATCAACACCTGGCTTCCTAAATGAAGAGTAAAATTATAAAGCTTTCACTTCAATATTTATTACCTCCCTTTGTCTACTTGCAGAAGTACCTAGGTGCTTACTTACTATGATCTATATAAAATGTTCTTCCATCCAAATGGATTCTTTCCTCCCAACCAGGCTGGAAAAAAAATGATAAAAGAATGTTCATTAAAATAGCATTACTGTATTAAGGGTGCACATGGCATAGAGAAATACATCATCTACGTTTACATAAACTAGTTATTTTTTTAAAATAAGTTAGAAGGCTAACATCAAAGACCAAGGAGTTAGCAAGATTCAAAGAGGGACTGGATGTTTATATGGATAACAAGAGTGCTCAGAGTTAGAACAGTAAATACTAAAAAGTTTGGGAAGAGATGTGAAACCTGCTGCTTCAGGGTTTAAGGCAATCGGTAAGTATAAAGGGTAGGAGGAGATCTTCATAAGGGGCGGATTATACCAATAGCTACTTTATATCTGGTTTCTTGAACCTCTCTTTAAATCATAATGTGCTGGCCAACGTCAGAAACAGGACCCTGGACTAGAAGTTCCATGTGTCTGATCCAGTATGACTATCCTTATGTTCCTATCCTCCCACCATTAGGAGCAGAAGACTTTTAGTACACCAAGCACCATTCAAAACCACTATCTACTCCATGTACTACCCCTAAACCTACTCCTACTCCATGATGTACCTTCTACATCATCTTCAGCCTTGTCTACAACACAAAGATTAAAAGCAGATTGAAATTAAAATAGTTTAAATGATTTAAGCCAGGTTTATATTGATTTAAGAATGTCCAGATAGCCTTTTGCTCTGTTTAAAATGAATCAATATAAAAATCACACCTTAGTTAAACCAGTGCAACTCCGCATGGAAACGAGGCCTCTCTGGACAGAACTGCATGCCCAATTTATATGAGAAAAATGCCAATAAAACAGCCTCCTGCACAGCTATTTTTCTTTTAAAACGGCTTTAGTCTTGTGTTGTTACCAGCTAACAAATGATTGTAAAGGTGTTAAACTGTGCCTACACTAGGTGCTAATTGGTATTTCAAATCAAGGTAACTAACAAATTACCTAACTTGATTTCAAAAATATCTTTTTGGTAGTCAAGACAGGGCCAGTTAGACTTCTTCCCAGCAGGATTAGATGCTGAGAGTGTTGGTGGAACCAGTGGCCTGCCTACACTAATGTTTCCAGTGTTGCTAGTATCTTCCTCACAGTGTAGACAAGAACAATGAGCACTACTGACATCAGGTACTGAATCAGAAGCACACGAAGAAATCCAAAATGTTCAGATATTACTTTCTGCCTTTAAGAGCAAAGCTTTTGATCAAGATAGAAAGGCTCTATAATTTACTTTGATTATGAAGCAAAGCAACAGTGTACTTTGGTTACTAATATAATCCCAAGCAGCATTTGCATCACAGTGGCGGTTTTCTATGTGGAATGTAGAAGTGTCATTCAAAATCTAAATTAAACCCTACTGCACACCACCTACTGCTTCTCCAAGAGATAACAAAATATTAAGTTAGATTTGTGAATGCCAATAAAACAACAGAGGCAAAGAGATCTGCAAGCTAACTGACAGAACTAATTTAGAAATGTTCTTTGATTACAGGATGTGCCCTTCCTTAGACCCCCCCCCCCAACCACTGATTCAAGCTTGTATACTGTTTTAGTTTTCATAGCAACAACTTTCAACCATTCATGTCACACAGCCAATGATAAAGACACGGAGAAAGCTTCTGAATTCCTTGAACTTTTAGCTAAGCTAATAAGTGGTTGACCACTTCAAAAATGTTATTAGCAGGCTCTGGCAAGTGTATTCCTGTCACATTACTCAGATCACAATGTTATACACACAATACACAGATTCACATACAGTATATGCGGAAAGTAGTATACATTCATTCTCAAAAAGAGGTCTTTATGCATATAGTAAAATATGTCAAATTGACACTCACAGGAAGAGGGCCCAAATCATTAGGGTTCAAAGAAGCTTTTGATCTCAAATGCACTGGAAATTTCAGCCGTGGATCTTCCTGTAACATAAATACAGCACTGTAATCCATAAAAATTTAAACCACAAAGATGCTTCTTATTTACAGTTATAATATGGCCAGTTAGATCAGAGCCAATTCACTATTTATTAGTTTTCAGGACGCAAAACAGGTAACAATAGTTGTGTGGAAATTCGCTATTATAAGATATTTCTATCAGCTTATAAAAGACAGTCAAACCAAACTGCAGAGCTAGTATTCCATGTAATAAAATGAGGCACCTAACTGCTTTAAATGAACGGGCTCTCAGTTGTATTAAGAGATATTATACATTGTATGGTAATACTTTATGTGAATGATTTATCACCATTAGTAAGTCAATATTCAATCCAATAATACTTTTATAGCATGATAAGTTGCCAGGCAAGCACTGCCAAAGTGCAAACCTTCACGCAGCTATGAAAGTTACATACAATAAATCAGAAAGGGATTCACAATGTGTTTGGGATTCTACACCTTGTCTCCATTTGTCATTGTTGTCCATTCTTGATTTTGTCAGCTTGCTACATAGCAAGCATATGAAAGCAAGTCAAAGTCCATATAATATACATACTCATACAAAAATGGAAGAAGGGTTTTTTTTTTTTTTTTTTTGAAGGCAAGAGATGCAGCCCTATGGTACATTCCTTTTTAAAAGTTTTGCACTTGGCCAACTCAAAACTAAGAAAACTGTGTGCGTCTCAGCTTTTACACTGTATTCATTACTACGGCATCAGAACATTCTCTAGTAGAAGTAGCTGACAATTTTGCCCTAGAGTTTTTCATATTATTTTTTAATTGGTACAGATTTGCAAGTCATGTCGAAGGCCAGGTTTGGGAGTGTATTTTCTTTTCATCTCAATTTTTTCTCATTGTAGTATTTTTTCTTTCAGTTGCTAACAAGATAATAGCTGTCCAGTTCAACATTATTTAAAAAGCAGGAAAGAGAAGGAAAAACATATCTTTTTATAGTGCCTTCTTTCCCCAGGCAAAATACAACCTTAACCTCACCATTTGCCATTTCATGATGAAACCAGCTTCAATTCTTTATTCCAGATGCACACCACAATGGTGTCACAGGTCCCTATTTACTGAATTTGTAAACACGCTAACTTGTAGTGTCTTAGTTCCTGGTACAGAATTTCTTTTTTAAAATAGTCATCACTTTACAGCACAGCTAACCGGGTCCAGGAATGCTCATCAATTAACAAGAAGCCGGGAAAGCGGTTTGTCCATGTTAAGATTTATAGTTTCTAATATTTGTGTGGGTTTCAAGTATTGTATTCAGGTTTGTGTTTTTCCAATGGCATTTTTAATGGCAAAGGGAGCCATGATGATGCAGGATCTCTTCCCCCCTGGGTATTTCACTTTCTGGATGTGTACAAAGTCTTCTGGGAGCAGGGCATTCTACAAGAAGGCCCTTATCCTTTGGAATGTACCCTCTGCATTGTTTGAGACAGCCTGAATCTATTGATGTTCAGGAGACAAAAAGAAAGGCCCATCTTTTTTACACTAGCTTTTAGGGAGGGAGATGCTGCTTGGCAGTTGATGTTTAGGAAGGGTGGAGTATTTCTGTTTTCTGCACCGTATGGTTTATTTAGTGTTTGTTGTATCATGTGGGACTACTGCTGGATTCTCTCTGTCTATAACCAATTATAATTTAAATAACTAATGGGGGGTTTCGAGCAAAATAGGCATCTTTCTGGTTATTATAAATTTAGAGAGAAAAACTAACAGATCAGGCAGGAGGCCATCTCTCTCACTTATTTTGGAAAAAAGAGGAAGAGGAAGAAGAGCTTCTTATGTTCGTATCACTGTACAGACATTAAATTAATGGCTGCCCGGATCCAAACAGTACAAATAAAATACCATAAGCAACAATCTAAATAAAACAAAAGCCCATGGAAAACAAAGATACAAAAATATTTGGGCTTACCTGGCTTTACCCAAATACTGCAGCATTAAAACTAACAGCCATCATTAGAGGCTTCTAATGTGGATAGTGATTACTTGGCATCAGCATGACATATAACAAATAAAAGTGCATGGTATTTAAAATTAAATCCAACCAGCAGCAATTACACTGCAGTGATGATGTGGAAAAGCTAGAGTATTTCATTACTAAGCTAGCTCAAATTACTCAAGTCATAGCTTGGACTGACAAGGCACAGTGGCTCCATATGCTAATCCATTCCATTTTTTCACATTCACCCTCTATTTCTAGAGTTCCAAATTCAATATGAGGATTTGAAGTCACGATAAAACAGTACAAGTGTTAGAATTAAATCACATAGACCTTTCGTCAGTGACATATAGTGTAACTAATTAAAATGACAAAAGTTAGCAAATTCAGATCTAAGGCTAAAAACTGATGGACTCTTAATTCATATTGTTGCATATAACTAAAACCTTTGCATTAAGGCTTGAATGCTGGCCCACATAATGTAGTCTTACCTGAGTTTTCTTTGAATGTTAAATTCCATTAAAAAAGAAAATTATTTAAAAAAAACCTATGATTGCCAAAATAAATTGACATTGTGCTAATTTATTTTGTAAATACAGAATTGTTAACTTTAAAATTAATTTGCTGAACCTCTGAAGACATTATAGACCAACAAATAATTAGACAATATTTATAAACAGAGACAGTTAATTCAGGGTATGACTACACTGCAAAAACCCCGTGGCACTGAGTCCCAGAGCTCTGGTCAGCTGACTTGGACTCGTGCTACAGCACTAACAATAGCAGTGTGGATGTTCCCGTTGAGGCTGGCGCTCAGACTCTGAAACCTAGTGAGAGGCGTGGGTCTCTCAGCCCCAGCGGGAACATCCACACTGCTACTTTTGCCTCAGACCTTGGGTCAGTTGACCGTAGTCTGAGACTTGCTGACACAGGTTTATGGGTTGGGGTTTGTTTTTGTTTTGGTTTTTTTTTTTGCAATGTAGACATACCCACAGTAATCACTCTGACATAGGGAGAACAGGTATAATTTTTTTAAAGTACCTTCCTATTCAACATCAGGCATCATATTAGAACTATTTTTAAACCTCAGGATGATATATCAGCCATTTATGTATTTCCCAGAACAATAAGATATCAAACATTATTATTATTTATTAGGGCTATGATACACAAAAGCACTTAACCATGTGAATAATCAATCATTCTTATTCAGCAAAGCACTTACATACAAGACTAATTTTAATCTGTGCTTAAGTCAATGGGAATTAAAAACACCCTTAAGCACTTTGGTGAATTAGGTGTAAGTGCTAATGAGAGCACAGGACAATGTACAGATAGTTCCTGGATCTGAGATTAGAGTTCTATAATGATTATGGAGGAATTTTTAAAAGCACAAATGGAGTTAGGTGCCCAACTCCCAATGAAAATGAATGGGAACTGGGCACCTGCCATTTGTGCCTCTGAAAATCTCTCCCGGGTATTAATATGTTGATACAAACATATTCCTAAATTTCTATTGTTTAAGCAGAAACTGATTTTTTGACTTCTACGTGCACAAATATAAGTATCTCAAAGCAGTTTTATGTAATTCAAATAGCGAGTGTTTTTAAAGGGGAAAAATATGTCTGTCCCAGCTGAGTCAGTACACACAACTATGAGTCAAGTTGTAAGTATGAAAACGAAGTAGACCATTAAGTGCAAGTATTTTGAACAATAACACTATAATAAAAATGGGTGACTGTATAATCCAATGTGCTTCTAGAGTAGAGAGCGATAATGATGTGTTCCAACAGCAACAAACATCAGTCTAAGAAACATGGCTACAAGGGATCCAGCTAACTCCCAATCCAAAACTCACAAAGCCATCCTAGGGTAAAGAAAACATTATTCTGAGAACAAAATTAACAATGAACCACAAAGACCTTACACTGAAGTAAAATCAAGGATCCAGCTAACAGAATTAGGAAAGGAAAATCAAAGTTAAAATTCCAGGCTGATACCCTGTCCTTAAGGATGCCTAAATTCTGCAGCAGACAATATATATCATACATAGGTCCAAGAAGTATGCAATGTATACACATAACCAGATAAATGAAGGATGGTGAACTGCCGAAAACATTATTCTCACAAAGCAAAAAGAAAATGGGCAGTTGAGTCCCCTGATTCTCCATTAACTTTTAAAAAAAATAGTTTAGCTTCTCCTATTTTCTTTTTTAACTTAGTATGCAATAAAAAAATTAAAGAAAAATGCAGTATACTGATGCAAGGCAGATAACATAGTACATTCGTGATGACCGAAGAACATTTATGATGATCATTTTAATGCGAGAGCAGTGAAAGGGATATTGAAATTTATTAAAATTACGAGAGAGCCTCAAACCTAAGCAGTGGATCCAAAACACTTAGGAAGAGTGTGTGCCTTTGCCAAACTCACTCAAATTTTGCAATTGGGACAGTAGCTTTAGAATGGGCTAAGACAACACTCTAGATTCAAAGTCTGGGGTGTTCTAAATCTTGTTCGGGATTTTAAAATGTAAGCCTAAGTAAAATATCTTTGTTCAAAATGATAGTCATGTCCACCGGTTTGTCAAATATACAGTGTATAGCACAGTATATAAGAGGCAAAGACGTACTAGAAAAAGATGTGTAAATCCTCTAACAGCAGGACTAGGTACTACAACAGCCACTTCAGGAGGTTCATTTGTTAGGTGTGTGACTCTTAAACCTTTGTACTACAGCAGTGCCCACAGGCCGCAATCACATTCGTGTCCCAATTGTGCTAAAGACAAGATATAAGTACACGGAACAACAGCAAGGAAGGTATACAGGAGGGAAGACAAAAATAGCAAGGTAAAAATATCCAGAAAACACCAACAGATTTAAAATTTTATAAGCTAGAATTTATCTTACCCATGTGGTAGTCTTAGTATTATGATCAATGAAGAAGGGCCTGCCATTTGGAGCTATTCTCATCTCCCAACCAGGTGGCAAGAAGCTCTGTGTCACTTTGTGTTGGGGCTTAGGAGAATTATAGGGTGACGGCTGTGGAGACTGTGGATTGGAAAGGGTGTCCTTGACAGCTCTGCGCACAGGCGAGTCCTTGGCAAACTGTGGGAAATGAGCAACATTAAGACTCCACAAATCTCACTTTATATTATATTATGAACAACACTTGGTATCATGAGCTGAACACATTTTCAATGGGGATACAATTTACAGGAACAAGGGGTATCACCATTTCAGACACTAATTTATTTTAAAATTGGCTGCTCCTTGTTACATAATACGCTTTCATTGCGAAGGTCATGGTGTTTTATCACTTTCCTCTCCCAGAAACAGGGCTATTGTAGCTCAGATCTTAGATACCTTTTTCTACTGCCTCTTTATAAATAACAAAAACCAATTTTATATAGAAAAATACAGGCACTGCTTTGCTGTTTGCATGGCACTGTACGTGACAAACATTTTAAAGCAAAAAAGTAGATGAATAGAAGGCAGCGTAAGATACTTCAAATGCATTTTTCATCAATTAGGAACTGATTTCACCAACCAAAATGTTTAAAATAGGCATTAAGCAAGTTCCTAAAATAAAGGGAGGTTCAAACTGTTCAGACCAGTTTCTAACTACAGATAGGGGATAACATTTTCAAAAGTGTAGCAATTTCATTGACTTTCAATGAGACTACAAAACCTAACAGCCAGACTTCTAAAGGTATTTAGGCACCTAAAGATGGCACCTAGTAGGATTTTCAAAAGTGCATACGCATTTAACTCCCAGTGAAATCAAGACACTTCTGAAAATGGGACCTGGGCACTTTTGAAAGTTTTACCCATTACCCAATACAGTAACCGCTTAGTTTTAACTTTGTTTATTGCCTTGCTGAGTAACACTGATTATATTTTTAACGATATATTTACAGATCAGCAAATGGAACAAATAAGTAGATTCTGAAGCATGATTTGTAATCAAATGTTTTTACATTCACCTCTATTATCTTATGCAATTTCTAATTCAGATACTTATAAATCTTTGATTTCACTATTGAGTATACAAATTAGTTTTTCTACATAATTCATAATACAGGTATGGATTAAAAACTACCATTCTGGTAAGTTTGGTTCCACTTTCAAATTTAAGTATCTATTCTGCAGTAGTCAAGAATATTTTTGCATATTTCAGATGCCACTTCTACAAGGAGATTCACCTGCTCTGGGTCCAGTGGAATTCCATTCCAGCAAAAACATTTATGCAAGTGCATCACTTTGCATGATCAGTGCCTTACTTACTAATCTTACATACTAGTGTACTTCAGTTTATTATCCAGAAGTTCTCAGGCAAGAACAGTGATGTTCAAGGATAGTAAACTGCAAATTATTATTAGAGGAATACATTTACAGAATAAATAATTGACAAATTTTAAGATTTGGTTGCCTAAAATTACGGTCCTAAATATATATATGGCCTTTTTTCAGAAGTGCTGAGTGCCCACAAATCCCACTGAAGTCAATGGGCATTTCAGACCTTTGAAAATCAGGCACTTATTTGTAGTTGTTTTAATATGGATTTAGAACCTGAACTTTAGGCATGTAGACTTGAAAAGTTTAGCCTGATGCCTTTACTTGTATCATAGTCCACAAAAACCATTCAGGAGAACTTTTTCCAATGAAGAAAGCTGACAGCTAAGTCTGTCACTAAATCCAGGAGATATCTTCAAAAGCACTAAAAGGAAATAAAAATATCCTGCTGAAAAGAATGAAATACAAAATCAAAAGCTTTGAGATATCCTTACTTCAACCACGACTTTCCAAACTCAAGCGACACAGCCTTTATTTACAGTTTATTGCACTTGCCTTTCAAAATAATTGTTTCAGCTTTTGAGAATATTTCTAATTTGATGCTTTTGCAGCAAGAAGTTACGGTAATGCATGTACTACAGGATATGCACACACAAATGAAACAAACTAATGATAGCAATGGAGAAAGAATATTCCCCACGCCACGCAAGGAGTGCGAGAGTTGAGTAAGAAGAATTAGGCAGTGTTACTGTACAAAGTGAAGATGCATGTGAAAAAAACTCCAGAAGAAAATCATCATCATCAAGAAGCAAAGCTAACAGATCAGGAGAGAAGAATGCGTTGGCTGCAAAATTGGAATGAAAATAAAAGGTCATAAACACAACAGAAAGAATGAGAAGTCAGGACAAAAGTGATCTTTGTCACATGAGACAGGACTTCTTACCTCAAGTGGAGCAGATAAAGTTACTGTGGGTGAGCTGAGGCTACGAGGCCGCCTTATCTGAGGCTCACTTAGATGGTTGTTACTGTTTGCTGCTGACCCAACTGCACCATCTTCTGCAAGCTATTTCAGGGGCAAGAACAAGTTAGCTAAGTGTCAGTTTATCTGCCGTTAGGCTGTTTAAAAAAAAAGCCATCAATACTCTGTTAATCCTTTTCTAAATAAGCTTTAAATATATTATTTCAAAGAGCACGTTCAATGGAATTAAAAATGATTCATGCTTTAAATAATGAACTGCTTAGACAAGAACAAACTACTATAAATGGCTTTATTAGTACACAGATTAAAATCCTCATTTTGAATTTGATTCTAAAATGTCTCTGAATATATTTACTCTCTCTCTCTCTCTCTCTCTCTCTCTCATTTCTCACCACTGCAGTTATAAACTCAATTTATATCTTTATTCTGGTCCTAAGAGATATTTAGCAAAAATAATCTTAATCACCATAAATCTTCCTGGTTAAATGTAATAACTTTATTCTAAATTGCCTTTGCACTGCATAGACTGTTTCTGCTTAAGAACCTTAAAACAGTTTTCAAATGGAGCTAGACCCAACACATTTTAAGCATTCTGTTGTATTGTTTAATTTCAACAGCAAACTCCATACCTGCATAATGGGCCGAGTCCAAGTTGTGGTTCGATTGTTATGATTGACATAATATGTACGTCCCTTAGCATCTTTTCTTTCTTCCCAGCCTGAAGGTAAGCCTGGTGTAGTATGTACGTAGGCCACTGATGGCTGTTTATGCAAAAAAATTGTGTATCATTATTTTGTGGTAGCTTGAAAAAAATGAATTATCTTCAGAAGAAGTCTACTTATGCAATTCTTACAATCAAATACAGTGGAAAATTTTGAAATGCATTTCTTCAAATTTCTCTCTAACACATGCTCTCTTTTTCATATATCTGACCCAACACCCTCCTCCCTTCTGGTCTTGTGGTTCACATTTGCATAGCTACAGGCACTTTGTTCAGAAAACAGCTCAGCTTCCACGTCGTGAAACTAAAGGAGCTACAAAAGAAACAGGAGACTACACATTATGATAGGAACTGCTTTCACTTTTATAAAAAAGTTTTCCCCTTGTTAGAGGTAGTATTTATTCACTAAAGTTGATATACGTGAGTCACTGCTAGAGAGGCCACGTAGCCTAAAGGAAAAGTCAAGAACTCCTAAATTCTCACTTGGGTTCTCCTATGGACTGGGTAAGCAGCCTTAGGTCAATCACAACCCCTCTCTGTTTCCACCTCTGTAAAATGGAGGGAATAAATAATCTACCTGATAGGGTGTAGTATAGATTAATTCGTTATTGTTCAGGCAACAGTTTGTAAGTGCTAAGAAAGAATGCAAACAGATTCAGGGTTGGAAGTCCTGCTTAAATTTTCTGAGACTCAGTATCCAACTTAAAGATAAAGCCATGGTCGTGCCCTCCTGCAACTTCTCCCCAAAATACAAAGTGACGTGTGTGTCATCAGTATGGGAAAAGGCATTTCTTCCACTGTCTTCCCCAACTCCCTTATTATAGGGAGCATATTAGCAAGCAATGGAAAATGAGGACATGGCTCTAAAATGTGTTAACATACAGATAATGGTGGTGCAAGCAAGACCAGCCTCGAGAGCTAATCCCAAGAGTGATCAGGAGGAGGCACCAGACAAGTGGTGAGGGTGTGTCCGGTCACAGGTTGATACGGAGCTGGTGTAAACTGGTGTAACTCCAATGAGCATCAGGCCCTTAGTAAATTTGTATCGTGTTCACTGGGTTAATTATTTTCAGGAGACCTTTCTGCTGAAAAGACTTTTTACATTTTGTAGGACAAGATTCTGGCCTCTAATTAATCCAAAGGTATGTGGTGAGAGACCTGAAGAACATGCAGGGAGTCAGCAGTAGCCTTTCAATAAGCCTAGACTATTGAGAGAATCTTTAAATTCTGGAGTTTCTTCTTTCTTATGACAAAGTTTTGATTGGCGGGAGAATGATGAAACCAAATGTCTCTATCAGAAGATCCGGAAAGAGAAAGCAAGTGCCTGAGCTTAATTGTCTTGTCAGTTTCTATGTAATGCTTTATTTTAGCATCAGTACCACTAATCCCCTTAGAAGTAGGCAGCTTTCTAGCTATAAGAAAGGGTACTAAGGCCCCTTCTTACAGTAATCTGCTTTTTATAATGGCTTTCCTTATGTGGACTGCAACAATAGATGTGGAATTATCTTATAGATATGAAAGGACAAATTACTTCCCCTCACAGAAGTCAAAATAAAAATATTGATGTTAAGGCAGACGAGCTGTGCCAGCATTTTATTGGATGTGGAAGCAGAGCAAGGTGGCTAGGGAGAATGCCCGTATTTAAGCAGTTAAACTTATTCTGTTCATAGCCTGTGAGTTTCACATTGAGTGTAGTAGTGTTGATGTTATAACAAGTGCCAGTATCTGGATTTGGAAGAAATGTGGCTGACAGCTGAGCCAGAGAAAGAGTCTATGCTCGTGTCCAAGCTGCACATAGCCATTGTGCCAGTTTTAACACTGTGTGTGTGGGAGGGGGAACCCTGTCTGCTGCATGCAAGGGAAAATTTAAGAGCTCTTTTAAGCCTGTTTGGATAAGAGAAGATGATGAGACAAGCCTGTTTCTAAAAGAAGCCACATTAAAGCACCAAAACAAAAACATGAACAGAAGAAAGGGATTGTAAAGTCTTGCCACTGCCTGACAACCTGCAGTTGCTGCATATAATTGAAGTAGGCGGAAAAACCCATGCATACGCTCAGTTGCCCTTTACTCTAGAAGAGAGATTCCTCCAATGCTCATTTACGCTGTGCAATGACGCCAGACATTTAAGGCAATTTCCCAGCACACAAGTCAAAGGTCCATATACACTTTGCAGATGGAACATTTCTTACATCTTTGACATTCTTTTCAGTTGTTAAGTAAAAAGGGAAAGAACGGATTTGACAAGCTCGTCATGCTCTTGCTCCATATTTAGACAGAAATCAGACTAGAAAGGTCTCATCTTTGCTTAACAGCATAGGGGGTGATGTTGCGATTTCAAGTAAGCCATGGAAAAGGTACACAACTTAAGAAAGGCGCAAGAAAACATGAGGACTAAAGTATTGTAGGGGGGAAGGATTTTCTGCTGGTTCTCAGTGTGCAATCTTCCTTACTTATTGTGTAAAAAGCAGCAGTTTCTTTAACTACTGAGATTCCATTTACATTACTGCCAGTTCTCATTCTGATGCTTTTGCCAATAGCAAGAAATAATGGTGGAGATCAGAGGTGAGTGTTATCATGCGAAAACTGAAGAGAGGAACATAGTGTCCTTCAGCACATCAGGAAGCTAAGGAAGCAAAGGGACAGAGCCTCTGAAATTCTGCACTGAACTACTTTTCATATACAGATACCTCAGTACCAGGGAGTATTTCTTATACCAATGCCTGATCTCAGGTATCAGTAAGCAAGGATGTACCAACAGCATGTTTTGTGGGCATATAGGCAACATGCAGGGTCAAGTGCCCCCCCAGATTTCTGCTCAGCCTGTCGGGGGGGGGGGGGAGGGGAAGGACCTCTGTCCCTCTCCCATTGCGCCTGCCCCCTGGCACATTCAGTCACTGTCCCTGGCAGCTGGGCCCAAGCGGGAGCGGAAGGGGGGAAGACTGAGCTTCTTCTTATGTCAGCTGAGGGTGGCTGCTCCAGGTTGCCACTCTGTGCAGCACAGCGGCTGCCTGTGAGAACCCGGAGCCCTCTGCCGTCATGTTTCCATCTCCCTCGGCCCTCCCATCCCTGGCAGCCAGGGTTTGGCAGGGAGTGGAGGGGGTGGGGCTGCCACCTCCTGAGGCGGATTCTCTCTCAGGCAGCTGCCATGCTGTACAGAGGCAGCGACCCGGAGCAGCCACCCTCAGCCAGCGGGAGAAGAGGCTCCTTCCCGCTGCCTCCTCTCCCCACCTGGATCTGGCTGCCAGGGAGAGCAGCCAAGTGAGCCAGAAACCGTGCAGAGCCCCCATCCTCCCCACAAGTAACTCTGGTGGGGCAGGGAGAGCACAGCAGTCCCTGGGCTGGGTGCAGGACTGCTGGGGAAGATGCCGGGAGCAGGTTCCCTGGTCTGTGCCAGAGGTAGGGGCATTGCTCATGCCACCCCTGCTGAGGTGTCCACGAGCTCTGGGAAGACACTGCTGCTGTGAGTCTCCCTGGGCCGGGGCTGGCCCCAGCCATGCCCAAAGGCATGTGCCCCCTGCCCATGTGGCCCCTGTCCCCCAGGAGCTGGTGGGATTGGCTGCCCTGGCCCAGGAAGGTGGGGCTGAAAGTCCCTCCCAGTAGCAATACATGGGGCAGTCAGATGTCCCCCCCCTTTACATTGTGCCCCCCCAAGTATCAGGAGGCACATGTTGTTCATGAGTTTTAAATCCTAATAGTTCAAATGAGGCTCAGTTCTGCAAGGTACTGGATACTCCTGTGTGGTGCGGAGAAGCTGAGGTCAGTGGGAATTGAGGGCTGTCGGTACTTTTTCAAGATCTACGTATCAAGGGCTTGATCTTGCAAAGATATCACAGTCTGGAGAAGAGGCTGAGAGTATATGCTGTCATGTAGTCGATGACAACGGAGAACCATCCAGGAGGTTCTATAAATATTGAGCTCTCATAAAAAGGGAAGAAGTCTGAATGTAAGAGAGAGGTAATGTACATGAGTAACATGATGAGTAGCCCTTTGAAGACTTTTTCAAGACAGATCGATAAATAAAGCCAACCAATTTTTTTGGAATAAATTAGACTGAAAATTACTGAGCATCTTAGGACAGGTGGAACCTAATTCTTTTTAGGCAGACACAGATATTCTATTTTTGTAAAGTATTCCACTTGATTAAGTCTGACAAAAGACTACCACCTGCACAGAGGAAGGGGTAAGATAATTCTTAACAGGAGGCAAACCAACATGTTAATATTAACTGCTGCTTGCTGTATTTAGTTTAAAAATTCACCACCATCATAAAGTGTTATTCTTATCCTACAAAACTGGTGAATTGTTCCCTCACTGGTTAAAACTGAGGAACATTCAGGAGCTCACATGCATCAATCTTCTGGAAATTCAGAAAACATGTATCCCCTCTGTTCCAATTCAGTCCTCGTTATCTGTATGTGAATCTTACAAAATATATTTTGCATTTTATACCTTGATATAACATTTAATTTCCCTTATATGGTGGAAATGCTTTTTGTGTAATTCTGACTTTATTGAATATTATTATCTGTTATGGTATTTTAAAAATCTTCAACTTTCCACATAAAACTGACACAGTAAACAGTATTTCAAAACTAAAATGCCAAACATGATAACTGGAAAACTGTAACGAAGAGGTATTAGTAGGGTGTATCATGGAAGCAGCTTAATGCAGCAGAAATCATGAGGTTTCACTGATAGAAAAACACATGGAGTAATTGCTTAAATGAAGGAAATGTAAATGTCTTATAAGAAATATCACTACTGGATTCTTATCTATAGAACACTACAGTATTTAAGTTCAATTTAAAGAGAAAAAAAAATTCCATTACCAGGTATGAAAGTCCTTCACAACAATAATGTGGCTGAAAGTATAAGAAAACCCTAGAAACAATTTAAATCATTTATACCTACAGAGGATGGAAGGAGGCAAACAAATTAAGTGAACTGCATGATGCATGGCAGATTACATTTAATTTCATAATCACTGCTATCCCCCTGCTTCAATCAGTCTGTGCATAACCACCTTGAAATCTAACAGGTTTAAAGTTTCCCACTTGTTTTTTCTTGCATTACTGACAGAATATTGTATGCAGGCATGAGGGATTTTAATAAAAGTTTATTTTTCTTGTTAAAAATATTGTGGCATCTAAATTTCCAGTTACTTTTGATAAAACACCCATCAAAGAATTTAAGGCTGATGCTCTACAGATTCTGCACATAGGGCATATTCTGCATGAGGCCTGAGGTAAGGCTACATAGCTCTACAGATACCTGTGTGTTCAGTAACATCACAAACCTCTCAGGCCTGATTCACCATCATGATTACACTGCAATCTAACACCCTCTTTTTTGTGTAGCCTTATAAACAGCAACTTGTGTTGTACATTCACCCTGTTATAAAATAAATATTGTAAAGCAAGTTGAGGACAGTGGAAAATGATTGTCCCAGAGACTGAAAAAGTGGATGACAGTCTCTCTCTGTCGCCCACAGATCTCTGTTGAAATCTAAGGTGCATTAGTTTTCCTTATTTAAAGCTCCAGCAACATATTATTCAGTAGCTCTTTCATCTGCTCTACCCTCTGATCAGATTCCCTATCAGTTCCAGAACTCTTCTTTGAACTATTACAGTAGCCAGTGCTAAGAGAATTCTCTCATTTAAGGGCTTTGCGAACAGGGGCTGCTAACAGGGAGTTTCGCAAGGGAGTTCTCCAGGTGAAGGAGGAGCAATACAGCACCCTTTTGGGGTAAGTGACTGTCTGTAGTGTGTGTTTGTTTGTGTTTGAGGGTTACTTGCTGTGTGCTGAGCTTGTGTTTGTCAGTCTGTTTGTTTGTTTTGGTTGTTTGAAGGACCGTGTGCTGTGGCTGGCAGTTGGAAGCTGTGAGCTTCAAAGGAAGGTTTGAAAGCTAGAAGCCTCTGGTAAGTGGATGAGCCTTCATCAGTGGGCGGGGCATTCATACAGACCAGGGCTATATAAAGCAGCGCACAAGCGACCAGGGGCTGCTAACAGGGAGTTTCGCAAGGGAGTTTGGAAGGGGAGCAGGAAGGGGGCGAGGGTCCCTTGCCAGTTCCATCTGTTTTTCTCTTGATTCCCCTTAATACCTATAAAGCAACTACATTCATAACCTTTAGCTTAAACAACCCTTTCAGCTGACAGGGGGCTGCAGACGGGAGTTTGACAGAGGGAGGCGTACGATGGTTAGGAAGACCCGCAACACCTGTGCCAGCACTGCTACTGTCTCCTCCACCTGTGCCTGTAGCCAGACAGAGCGCCTGAGCATGGATGCCTCTACCCAGATCCTGGTGTGGTTTTGCAAAGACTGTAACTTGCAATTTCTACTTACTGATATCCAGGCTGCGGGGACCATCCAATGTGAGAGGTGCCTGCTGGTGGAATCTCTCAGGCAGCAGGTGGGAGAGCTACAGGAGGAGGTGGCTAGGTTGAGGAGCATCCGAATCCACGAGCAATTCCTCGACAGTGTCCATGTGGAGACAGCTGAGGTAGCTGTCCCAGTACACAGGACTGCTGATACACCACTGGTGGAGGAGGAGATGGCTCAGGGTGGACACTGGCAGCTGGTTACTTCTGGCAGCAGGCAGTGCTCCACCCTTGCTCCGAACCCTCCTACCGTGGTTATAGGTAACCATTATGCTCTCCTTGATACAGGAAAGAAGGAATCACTCCCTACAGTAAAGGAGGAGAAGCCTCGTACCCCTAAGGCTGGAAAGTCTGCTGCTGCCACCACTGCGAATAGGAAACGTAGGGTAGTGGTGGTCGGAGACTCTCTGCTGAGGGGGACGGAGGCACCCATCTGTCGCCCTGACATTTCATCTCAGGAGGTATGCTGCCTCCAGGGGCCCGTATCCGAGATGTTACGGAGGCATTGTCGAGGATTATCCAGCCCTCTGACTACTACCCCATGCTACTCATCCATGTGGGCACAAATGATACTGCGCGGTGTGACACTGAGCAGATCAAGAGTGACTACAGGGCTCTGGGAGTACGGGTGAAGGAGTTTGGAGCGCAGGTGGTATTCTCTTCAATTCTTCCTGTCAAAGGTAGGGGCCCGGGCAGAGACAGATGCATCATGGAGGTGAATGCCTGGCTGCGAAGATGGTGTCGCCAGGAGGGCTTTGGCTTCCTAGACCACGGGATGCTATTCGAGGAAGGACTGCTAGGCAGAGATGGCGTTCACCTTTCGAGGAGAGGAAAGACCCTATTCGGACACAGACTGGCTAACCTAGTGAGGAGGGCTTTAAACTAGGTTCGACGGGGACAGGTGAGCAAAGCCCACAGGTAAGTGGGGAACATGGAGATCGGGGAGATGGGTCGGAAACGAGAGGGAGTGTGGGCTATATTGCCAGAGAGAAAGGAGAGTCAGGACAAAACTGGGAGGAAAGATCAAACCAGTATCTTAGATGCCTATATACAAATGCGAGAAGTATGGGGAATAAGCAGGAAGAACTGGAAGTGCTAATAAATAAATACAACTATGACATTGTTGGCATCACTGAAACTTGGTGGGATAATACACATGATTGGAATGTTGGTGTGGATGGGTACAGCTTGCTCAGGAAGGATAGACGGGGAAAAAGGGAGGAGGTGTTGCCTTATATATTAAAAATGTACACACTTGGATTGAGGTAGAGATGGACATAGGAGACGGAAGTGTTGAGAGTCTCTGGGTTAGGCTAAAAGGGGCAAAAAACAAGGGAGATGTCATGCTAGGAGTCTACTACAGGCCACCTAACCAGGTGGAAGAGGTGGATGAGGCTTTTTTCAAGCAACTAACAAAATCATCCAAAGCCCAAGATTTGGTGGTGATGGGGGACTTCAACTATCCGGATATATGTTGGGAAAATAACACAGCGGGGCACAGACTATCCAACAAATTCTTGGACTGCATTGGAGACAACTTTTTATTTCAGAAGGTTGAAAAAGCTACTAGGGGGGAAGCTGTTCTAGACTTGATTTTAACAAATAGGGAGGAACTCGTTGAGAATGTGAAAGTAGAAGGCAGCCTGGGTGAAAGTGATCATGAAATCATACAGTTTGCAATTCTAAGGAAGGGTAGAAGGGAGAACAGCAAAATAGAGACAATGGATTTCAGGAAGGCAGATTTTGGGAAGCTCAGAGAGCTGATAGGTAAGGTCCCATGGGAATCAAGACTGAGGGGAAAAACAACTGAGGAGAGTTGGCAGTTTTTCAAAGGGACACTATTAAGGGCCCAAAAGCAAGCTATTCCGCTGGTTAGGAAAGATAGAAAATGTGGCAAAAGACCACCTTGGCTTAACCACGAGATCTTGCACGATCTAAAAAATAAAAAGGAGTCATATAAAAAATGGAAACTAGGACAGATTACAAAGGATGAATATAGGCAAACAACACAGGAATGCAGGGGCAAGATTAGAAAGGCAAAGGCACAAAATGAGCTCAAACTAGCTACGGGAATAAAAGGAAACAAGAAGACTTTTTATCAATACATTAGAAGCAAGAGGAAGACCAAAGACAGGGTAGGCCCACTGCTTAGTGAAGAGGGAGAAACAGTAACAGGAAACTTGGACATGGCAGAGATGCTTAATGACTTCTTTGTTTCGGTCTTCACCGAGAAGTCTGAAGGAATGCCTAACATAGTGAATACTAATGGGAAGGGGGTAGGTTTAGCGGATAAAATAAAAAAAGAACAAGTTAAAAATCACTTAGAAAAGTTAGATGCCTGCAAGTCACCCGGGCCTGATGAAATGCATCCGAGAATACTCAAGGAGCTAATAGAGGAGGTATCTGAGCCTCTAGCTATTATCTTTGGAAAGTCATGGGAGACGGGAGAGATTCCAGAAGACTGGAAAAGGGCAAATATAGTGCCCATCTATAAAAAGGGAAATAAAAACAACCCAGGAAACTACAGACCAGTTAGTTTAACTTCTGTGCCAGGGAAGATAATGGAGCAAGTAATTAAGGAAATCATCTGCAAACACTTGGAAGGTGGTAAGGTGATAGGGAACAGCCAGCATGGATTTGTAAAGAACAAATCATGTCAAACCAATCTAATAGCTTTCTTTGATAGGATAACGAGCCTTGTGGATAAGGGTGAAGCGGTGGATGTGGTATACCTAGACTTTAGTAAGGCATTTGATACGGTCTCGCATGATATTCTTATCGATAAACTAGGCAAATACAATTTAGATGGGGCTACTATAAGGTGGGTGCATAACTGGCTGGATAACCGTACTCAGAGAGTTGTTATTAATGGTTCCCAATCCTGCTGGAAAGGCGTAACGAGTGGGGTACCGCAGGGGTCTGTTTTGGGACCGGCTCTGTTCAATATCTTCATCAACGACTTAGATATTGGCATAGAAAGTACGCTTATTAAGTTTGCGGATGATACCAAACTGGGAGGGATTGCAACTACTTTGGAGGACAGGGTCATAATTCAAAATGATCTGGACAAATTGGAGAAATGGTCTGAGTTAAACAGGATGAAGTTTAACAAAGACAAATGCAAAGTGCTCCACTTAGGAAGGAAAAATCAATTTCACACATACAGAATGGGAAAAGACTGTCTAGGTAGGAGTACAGCAGAGAAGGATCTAGGGGTTATAGTGGACCACAAGCTAAATAGGAGTCAACAGTGTGATGCTGTTGCAAAAAAAGCAAACATGATTCTGGGATGTATTAACAGGTGTGTTGTGAGCAAGACACGAGAAGTCATTCTTCCGCTCTACTCTGCTCTGGTTAGGCCTCAGCTGGAGTATTGTGTCCAGTTCTGGGCGCCGCATTTTAAAAAAGATGTGGAGAAATTGGAAAGGGTCCAGAGAAGAGCAACAAGAATGATTAAAGGTCTTGAGAACATGACCTATGAAGGAAGGCTGAAAGAATTGGGTTTGTTTAGTTTGGAAAAGAGAAGACTGAGAGGGGACATGATAGCAGTTTTCAGGTATTTAAAAGGGTGTCATAAGGAGGAGGGAGAGAACTTGTTCACCTTAGCCTCTAAGGATAGAACCAGAAACAATGGGTTTAAACTGCAGCAAGGGAGGTCTAGGTTGGACATTAGGAAAAAGTTCCTAACTGTCAGGGTGGTTAAACACTGGAACAAATTGCCTAGGGAGGTTGCGGAATCTCCGTCTCTGGAGATATTTAAGAGTAGGTTAGATAAATGTCTATCAGGGATGGTCTAGGCAGTATTTGGTCCTGCCATGCGGGCAGGGGACTGGACTCGATGACCTCTCGAGGTCCCTTCCAGTCCTATAATCTATGAATCTATGAATCTATGGAACAGGAGTACTTGTGGCACCTTAGTACTCCTGTTCTTTTTGCGGATACAGACTAACACGGCTGCTACTCTGAAACCTCTCATTTAAGGGCACATGCTTCATGTGGTTGAGCTGAAAAATGTTGTTTTAAGTCCGTTAGTGAATATTGCCAACAGCAGGTTTGATTTACAGGGAGCTATGAGGACAGAGTCACAAAGGAAAGAGTCACTAGAGGTGGAACCATTAAAGTTCACATGGCAACATGTCTTTTCCTTTTTATTGTCTCCTCACTCCTTATAAACTGAATCCAGTTACTGGCACCATTCCTTTGTAATATGAACTGAGCTTTGCAAACCAAAATAGAGACTCAGAGGCAATTCATTTAAAACACATTAAATTAGAACTTTCAGTTCTCTTTACCAGTACTTCATGCATTCTCAGCGGTAAACTGAATTTTCTTTACTGGTTTCCTTTCATAAGATAAATCAGAGATGGGAAACACTTATTCAAGCTATCTTGATTATCCTCCTGCCATTTGTGATAACTAGTGCTTTGTCCAGTCTAGTTTTACAGTAAAACATTTCAAGGGAAAGTATTCAGTTTCCTCTGAAGCTTTCAATAAAGCTCTTAAAAGCAATCCAATTAAAAAACATTATGTATTTACACACACACAAATATACATCAACACACATTCAAAGAAGCACCCACTTTACATAATCATGTATCAAATTTTGCTCATCTTCTGTAATTGACTTAAGTGAAAAAGAAGGCCCCCTGCAATACAATAGACAGATCTTGTATCATTACACTGTACATTAATATTTTGTGCATTAATTTCTACATGCTATCTAAACACTGAAGGTCTACATTGGTATGGTAAATGCCAAATCAATATGAATGTAAAAATTCAACAAGAATTTCCTTGTACTATGCACCAATATATTTAGCTATCACAGCAACACCGTATGCCTATTTTGGAATACAGTGGCGTTACTGACCAGGCATGCATAGAGTAGCTCTAATCTGAATTCAGTTTTTATTAGAGGAATATAAAATTGTACAAAACGTATGTGTAATTAATGGAACTATCTGCCAACATTACATTAGAAATCAATACAGAACATTTTGCCTGCTTCATGTAGCTATTAATCAGTTTTTCCACAGATATCAAAGGCATTTCCATGTTTATGAAAGGTATTGACACTTAATTCAAGGTACATTTCCTTAAAGTTCAATAAAGAACCTATACAGTGCCTAACACAATGGTGCCTTGATCCCTGAATTAGGGCCTCATGCTACTTCCACAACAACAAAAAATAAAATAAAATAAAATGGTTTTCATTGGTGCACATATATATTTATAAAAGCTGAATATATTTATTATTGGACAATCCACTTGCTTTAGATTCACATTTAATCAGATTGTAAGTGTATGGGATAGCTTCACAAACGACAATGTATTATGAAAAATGGTTTCAGGATATAAAACTTCCAATTTAAACATTGTAAAATATTTTCTTGAACCATTCAGAGTCAAATATCCAGCACTGGGCTAGTTAATGACAACAGGAAAGTAAAACTTGGTAGTAAACAAAGACCATATACTAACTACATTGAGAATTACATGGGTAAACCCCTCTGCCTGCATAGTTCTCAAAGCAGGATCCAGGCCTATGAATAAAACTGAATTAGTCTAGTGTTAAGTCAGTGCAAATGGTAAGTGCCATATTTAAAGGGTCTGTTTGTATAATCTACATTGCAATTAGTATTGCATTTAAAAATGAAGTGCTACATCTTTCAATTTTTGAGCACTAGTCAATGATATTTACTGAGTGTCATTCTGTTTAAAAATCAATTGCATTATAACCATATCTTTACTGTATGCTAATATTACTGTGATATTATCGTATACTTGAAATAATTTTTTCAAGTGTAAAAGGTGAAAAACAAATGTTAAAATTTAGCTATGGTTTCTGAAAAGTTTGGACCAATACACTGCTGCTGTGTGAAAAAATGTCCAGTGTCATAAAAGATGCTAAACCCAACCCATATTTAATTTACAGAAAGTGTTTGATAAAGAGTATTATTACCGTTGGTTCTTCACCACCTGTGACAGTTGAAGAACGAGCTCTCCTAGATGGACCACTCTGCTGTTAAATGATAATTAATGTTACAGATAAGTATGTTTAGTGATGAAGGTAATAGATTATGCTCACATCTTCAGGAATAAGGAATCATAGCCATTCTCTCACACTTTGTAATGGAAAGCAATTAGACCGAAGTTACGTTAAATAAAAGACAGCAGCAAGGAAAATGAAGCCATCAATCATTGATAACCCAGATGAACATATCACTTATAAATTCAAAGACTGAGGCACTAGCCTAATAGCTGTGGTGCAGGGCTCTCTATATACACTAGTGCTATAATGTAAGGTGTTTAAATAATTACTTTTTCCAAACAAAAACAATTTTACATCTTCAGCTCTACAAGCATAAAGCGCAGACATTTAGAAATGAAGAGGCAATTTTCTGGCCAGCAGTGAGTGCACAGCCCTGTGAAAAGTCAGAATCATAATAATAATAAAAGAAATTGGTGTTCCAAGTTTTCTGTAAGGAGCAATATGTTCCGGGACAGACAGCTTAATTAGAAATAAAGTAAGGGTTTAGTTGCTAGAAGAAAAATGACTGTTAGTTCAGTAGAGATTGATGATTGGTTAGATCAAGTATGTCCCAGTTTTAAAGGAATGCTTTTTATACTGCTGTTTTGAGCACCTAATTTCATTTAGTAAACATTTTAAAACAATAAACTGAAGGAAGAGTCATAACAGAGCCTAACCTTATACACCAGTTAAAACAACCCACAAACCACAAACGACAGGAGTGAATCAAAAATATTGAAAAAGTAGACGCTCGCGGGTACAGATTCCAGCACAAGCCAATCACTTATAGTAGAGAGAAGAGACAGTTTAAGTATGCTTTTGCTGAGAGCCATAATATTTTTAATGCAGGAGGGAAAGTAAGTAGCTGGGTAGTACTTTACATACATTTCCATTGAACACTCACAGAAACATCTATTACTGCAAAGCCACCATTTCATCATGACATATATAGAATCATTAGATACTCTCCAGCTTTCTGGTGAATTAATAAAAATAGGAAAAAAATGTCAACTGTTTAACTACAAATTGATATAAAAATTAGCCAATTTAAAATTTAAAATGGCAGAATCACACCAATTTAACAATAAAAAAATGACAACGTAAGCCTTCAATTATTCATATTTTGTTATTTACTGAAGAAGCAAGTTCTAATGATCCATTTCATTCGTATGTCCATATTTACAGTTCCGGTTAAAAAAAATGGGGAAAAGATTTCTGCAGAAAGTTCTACAGGAAATATTGTTATTTTTTCGTTGCAATGTCATCCGTTATGAAATATTCTGGCCAGCCATAGTCAAATGCTGATCTACTTCAATTTTATTATAGGTCATTTTATCCGTGTCACCACCACTTTGCCCAATTCTATGGAAAAAAATGTAGAGCTTGGAGGACATCCGCAGTAAAGTGCTACATAAATATAGAGTAAAAGAGAACCCAAAGCTACCTTTCCTGTTTAAGAACCATCTTGGGATGTGGATCCTTTTCCTGTTTAAAGGGATTCAGTTAATTTCTTAGCTACTATATTAGGAAAACCTGACTTGTTAACTTATATCATATTGGCCAGAAAATTATTGTGACTGTTAGATTTTGGTTTTACATGGCCCTTCATAAAGGGGATTGTTAAAGCTGGGTGAAATACTAGTCAATTTCTTTTTATTTAAATTGGCAACTGACTTGCAACATGCTGCAAATTTTTTCGTATTTGCAAAAAGTGTTGATTTCCTCACGCTCCCACCACCTCTATGGGTGTGCGCCTATTTCTTTTTTGTGTTACGTTTCTTCACAGGCCAGAAAAGGTTATGGTAACACTTCTGTGCAAATTTTGAATGGCTTTAAATAATACTGACACACAAAAACAAAAACCCATGCACAAAACAGTCCATGAATTTTCAAGTATAACAACCGCTATTCTCCCCCTCCAAAAAAAACAAAAAACAAAAAAGCAACCCTCCGCCCACCTCTCAAATTTAATAAAAAATGTCACCAATTTTGCCCAGTTCTAATGATATAGCTACCTGTAAGCCCAGGCATAAGTCTATTTCAAAATGTGTGCATTTGTTTTTCAAAAAAAATAGCACTGGGCCAAATTCCCTCTGCGACACGCAACTCCAGATTTCAGAGACATAAACGAGGACAGAACTAGATGCATGGGCTCAAATCCTGGCCCCAATAAAGTCAATGGTAAAACTTTGATCGACTTCAGTGAGGCCATGATTTCGTCCACTGTCTTCAACCATCTTGAGTTAATCTTTTGTAAAACAAGTATAACCGTATTACTTTGTTGACCTATGCAACATGATCTTAATTTGGAATCAGTTACCGATTGGTACAGTCATATTCCTACCACCTATGTATAAATATTCTGAAGCCATTGCAACAGGAAAAGGTTCCACTCAGAACCAAAGAATATTTAAAACAAAGCACAGAAGAAATAAAAATGAGCTTTGGTTTACCAGTGATAAGTGAGACTGTTCAGCAACTGCATCTGTTACACTGCAAGATCTCAATCTTGAAGAAGGATCTCTCTGCTGAAAGAAAGGAGAAACTTCTAAATTGTAATGCATTAAACACATGTGGAAATTCATTTCTATTTTTCAATATTGCTCTCAGAGTTCAAAATAAACCAGGCTTGCCCTGCAATCTCCATCTCCTTTATATTTCTACATAATCTTGTGTCACAATCAAAAACCATTCTCTTAAATTCTCAGCATTTCACCATTGGCTTGTTTTGGACTAACCGGGAACAGGAAGAAGTGGGCCACACATCTCATCCTGTTATTTAACAATCAAGACATGGGTGTCTTACGGACAGACTTCAAGGGAGGAGGGCTGGCTAGCTGGCAACTTCTCCGGGAAAATACACAGCAGATTAAACAGTCCTGTAACCGGCAGCAAGTTGGGAAGGCTGACCCCAAATGAAATGCTGAGTGAAAGTCCCATGGTGCTTCTGACAGTCTGTTTCTATGCAGCTTCAGAGGAGAGACCTCAGGGAATATAGGATGGAACTGGGCAGTACAAAGAAAAATACAAACCTTTGCTTGACTCTCTGGGGCTCCAATGCAGCCCCTCACTAACCTATAGGATGGAATTCACTCCACGTGAATTGTCTACACAAGATTCCCTGCGCCAAATAAACGCTGCGTTTGTCACCCACATAAGGGCAGGGAAGGGTGCTGCTCCCACACAGGAGTGTGTAAGTGGATCCAATGCCCCCATTACCCTGTGCATTGAGGGCGGAAAGCTCTATTCCAGAACATATGCTGGAATAGCGGCTATGGTGGGTCTTTGCTGGAACCCAATGCCCTGGTCATGGATTGGTAGGATGAATGCATTATCAAACATACTCCCAAGAATCAATTCCTACCTTAAAATAGTAAGAACAACTGCAGGTGTAAAATGTGAATTCATTGTATACCGACTGCGACTGTGTCCACACTGCAATGGAAGTGATCATTTGCCACCTGAATAGACATACCTGGGCTAGCTTTAATCCAGCTAGCATGCTAGAAATAGCAGAGTATGTACTGGGTCCTGGGTGAGCTTGTTCAGCCTATATTGAAGCCTGTGCCAATGCCTTTTTACTGCTATTTTTAGCATAGTAGCTAGATAAAAGCAAACGTAGGCATGTCTACCCGGGCTGCAAGTCACATCTTCCACTGCTGTGCAGACACTAGTCCATGATGAAAGTGCAGTTAATAGTAATACGTAATTGATATCAACTCAGAAATTTAACACAGAAGTTGACCAATTCATTAGGAGGATTAGAATAGATATTACTCTTAGCCTTCTGTCATTCTGTATAGGTATTTATATTGTATCCATCACAACAGTATCGGTAGTCATAATAAACATTACAGGTGGTATAATAAAGAGACATTTAATAACTATTAAGCATGTGCTCTGGTTATCTGTGTGTGCTGCTCTCCCTCTTTTTTAAAAATCAGGTTTTCCTATGTTTTTTATCAGCTGCTACTGGATTTGGTGGAAACAGAGACACTCTTATCTGCAGACAGGTACCTACCACTTGAGCTTTGCATGGCAGTGCAAGCTTCTTCCTGCCTTAAAGAATTGGTTCCTTTATTAAGACATGTGTATTCCCTATCAAAGAAACAGCCTAGCAGCACATGGCATTATCATAGTGGGTAAAAGACTGACGGGGAACAGAGTCTGAACTCACTGAAGACCAAGATCACCACCACATGGTCAAAGGGTAAGAGCATCTGTGATCTTAGAAGTCCTCCCCCCACAGGATTTCTGAACCACAAATGAAAGGAAGCCTCAAGAATGCAATACGTAGCATGCCCAGCTCTTATGCTGGGGGAAATCTCTGTCTGTCTCTTACCTATATTTTTTGAAGATAAAAATCTGAGTTTACTAGACTGAGAGTCAGATGGATTATCATGATATAACTGCGAGAATTGTCAACACTAAGTGTGACACAAAGTAATACTAGTAAATGACTGAATTGTATTTCCTGGCTCCAGTCACGTGACATAGGTCAGGATTACAAAAAACTGCACCATATGGAGATCTAACAGTTCTAGACACTTAGAGAATTACCCTTTGCATGCATGGACCTCAACGCAAGTATTTAGGCTACAGTGCAGCAGTGAGAGTGAGGGTCCAAAGGTTGCACATTCCCATCCCCTTTTTATTTAAAATGGGTCTCATTTTAGAGCTATTGTGAGGGGGGAAGGGACTAGTTTATTGATGACCCCCAAAGAATCACCCTGCTTGATCTTTAAAAATACTAATGCTGGTCCCAGTCAACTTTTTACACTGACACGTAAGCCTGAACAGGTGGCTTTCCCTTTCTACTTCAAAACACAGGCTACTTCCATGGAAATTGGCTTTATAAACAAACTGACTCAAAATGAAACACAAATTACGGCCCTAAGCCTTCTCAGATTTGGCAGCAACTAGGGTTCCTTCTCAAAGGCTGTTCTTCCCAGATCCCCTCTCTCTGTTCAGACAGCCACTCCAATCTCCCTTATACCTAGAGTAGGGTTAAAGGTTCACCTGCAACAACGAACCAGGGCTCAGCAACACCTGGCAGGCTCAACACCTGCTAACAAGGTAGGTTCTTAGGATAAAACTGCCTCCCTGTTAAAAAACACATTCACTTTATAATATCCCCATATAGCATACTAGCGTCACACACTAGCATCTGGACTTTAGATTCAAGGCATTAGGCCTAGTGTCAATGATTTTTCTATTACTCATGAGAATTCCATAAGATGGAAAGAAAATCAATCAGCTTCAAAACAACCTCTTACTTGGAACCCTATTCTCTCTTTCTAGCATCAGCAATGCTCCCCCTTAACTGAATTAGTGCAAATAAGAAGCCTATTAATTTAGCTGACAAACACTGTTTGTGTGTCAGCTGCTTTCTGGATACCTTATTGCATTGCTTTTCAATATCGTCTGAATGAGATTGCAGGTTCCATGCATAGAAATAGATCTTGGGTATTTTTAGACTGTTTATTTGCACAATTCATATCTCAGACATTTTATGCAGAGGACAACTGGCAAACAATATATGAATAATGGAATAACTGAACTACAGCTATACAAACTATCTGGCCTGTTTAAAGAATGATTCAGACTGACACTCCCAGGTGCTATGGGAATACAAATAAATAACAACATAAAGTAAGTTAATAAGGTGCATCTCAGAACCTCCAGTCTTTCCCCAAAAGATACAATTTTTGATCTAACAAGTTTGAATTAAGAGTACACACAAAGTGAAAATCAGTTTTTAAAAAAGAAAATCTCATTTTGCTGCCACATAATTCTTGTTCCACACAGAGTGTATTATTGATGTACCTTAATTTAGACAATTTTTTCAGTCAAAGCTATTGGTTCCATGTGGCTAGTCTCCTGTCCCCAGCATGGAGTCCCAATGAAATCAGTGGGTATCCACAAAGGTACCAGGCCCTACCATGTGGTTCTGACTGCAGGATTGGGGTTACAGAGTCTGCTAAACTAGCCCGCAGCTGACATTCAAATCATCATAAGACATCTATTCAAATGGACTCTGAGTAGAATTTACATCTACTTAATTTTGTAAAGTAACACTTAATCAAAACGTATCTCAATTTAGGTTTCTTATCTCCTGAATGACAATAAGATGTCCTAGGAGACGACAATATATTCAGTTTCCTATGTTCGATTCAATATTTACCATTGTTTATTTTATCAGAGAGACAAGAAACATTCCCACACTTGCAATTATATTACTCGTCCGCCATGATATGATCATGATCATCAATTTGCCTTGATTATAAGATACTACAAATACAAATTATAACTTTTCATCTTACTAAGGAGGGCGAACATATACAAATCTTACAAAACCCTGAAATTTCATATTTTACCACAACTAAACAGCTCCAATTATATCTTATTTAAGCCTTTTAATATTTGATCCAGTTCAAATTGTGAGGTCTTTTCCAAGTTCCAATTTAAGAGAATAGCACTTGTTTTAAAATATATTACAAACATACACTGAAGCAATATCTTTTATTTGTAAGATGACCATTACTATAACAGTGCTCTAAAGCTAAGATAATTTCCACTAGTAGGATTTAAAAAAAAAAATTCAGTGAAACAAATTACAAAATCCATAATAAGTGTAATATTTTAATAAAAAATTACTTAAAATTTAACCAAAATAGATGAAGCTTTCCTTCATATGAGTGAAACTTGGTAAGTCTGTTTAAGTAACATTAGTATTGTTTGTTATTTTTAGTACTATGTTGAATGGTGACATTCTGACCATATCAAGCTGTACAATCAAATTCAAAGGGACACTTTCAGTTGAAATTTTGCATCTGCTAAAACCGAAGATCAAGAGATGTGTTTCCACATTTGTTTTTAAAATTCTAATACACACACCCACACAAAACCACCACACACTGACATCCAAATAAACATTCCACAGTGATGTGCAATTCATCTCAACGTTGCAATATTTTGCCAATACTTGACAACCAGACATCAAAACTGACAAGTCTATTTCTAACTGAACTGCAAAAAGCGAACAGTAAAAAGTAAATAGGATTTTAAAATATTCTGTTTTAATAATCAAAAGGTGATATTTAAAAAAAAAACCATACTATAAGCCAGATTTGTTTTTAAAGACACTAGATAAAATTCTGGCTCCAATGACGTCAATGGCAAAACTTCCATTCACTTCAGTGGAAACAGGATTTTATCCACTGTCTACAACTGTTTAGAAGATACATGCATATTTAATAATAATTCTTGCTCTTGTTCAGCCTCAAATATCAAATTATGGGACAAGATTGAGGTTATTAAAACGAGAATCCCAGCCTCAAGTGTAAAATAATGCTTGATTCAGAATACCTTCCAACTACTACCTACACAGCTGGATGATTCAGACCATATCAGACTTAAAGTAACCAAGGTTAGTTCTGTAATATATATGGTGAGCGCACTGCTTACAATCAAAGAACCAAATTGTTCCCCATTGGAATCAGGAGTGACCTGAAGTCTTCTGTTCAATTCATCAGACAGCTCCTGAGGACTGGTCCGAGAGACTGGAGAAGCCGGGGGTGGTGGCAGTGACAGGCTTAAGGAATCTCCACTTAGACTCGCTTCCTCTGAAATGGTTTCCCAGGGCTGACAAAAGGAAAAAGATTATGGCAAGTTAGACACGTGAATTTGCCCAGCTTTGGAAAAAGCACCTCATTCACTTTCATTCCACCTAATTATCACCAGAATTTGGCTCAGGCAGCTACCTCAAAAATTGTGTGAAAACATTGCTGTACTAACTAACTTACAATTAAAAGGAATCTGTTTGGAGGAATTTAACTTAGTTATAGGGACTCTTGTAACACCATATAATAGTTTCTTATTGCTGAGGAAATGATTTCAAGACCAGTACGTACTTCAGATGCATCTCCACTCTCCGAAGGCTCAGGCTCCAAATCCTCACTAATGTGTCTCCGAGAACGAAACCGTCTATGGGCTGCCTCTTGGTTTATCTGTCTGATGTTGTTGTCAGAATCAGATGCAACGTCACTGGACATTGTGGAAACGAGCAAGGATAGAGGGGAGAACAGCAAAACTATTAATCCTAAATTAACACATTGTAATTCAAGATGTTTTGTCCATCTACAAGTAATTAAAAAGGCACAATAAGATTAATTCTTATATCATAACTCTGTCAAAATATATTCAAACAGATCAACCCATAGTCCAAAGCAAATAAAACCTGAAGTCAATCACAAAACTTCTGTTTAAATTAAAAAAGAGAACAACAGATTTTAGTACTCGTTGCAGCTATTCTGACAACATTTGATACTGAGATCCTTTATATATAAAACCGGTAGAGCAGCTCACACTTCCATACACTACCCAACCATTGTGGGTGCTCGTGATCAACCAACTAGTCCTGCCCATGCTCTGGCACCAGTTCAACACCAAGCACCCACCCCCTAGGAACTCTGGCCAGCCTCCAAAAGACAATCCTAGAGTTCTTCTGGCTGGCACTGTACTGGCTCCCTGCAGGTGTCCTGAGCCTCCTCCTGGAGGGGTGGACAGGTACATGCCATCCGCCTTCAGCCCTGCAGAGATTCTTTTATGGTGCAGGTAGTCTGGTATAGAACATGCTAGTGCACACCTTTCTCCACCACCTCTCAGGGCTCCAATACCACGACCTCCCCAAACCTGGAAGCTGGTTTCAGCAACCAGATCTATAGGGCCACCAGAATTGGAGTCCTTCTGGACTATGATTGGAGGGACTGGGTGGACCCTGTGGCGCTCGGCTAGCACATGGGGCTACTCACCCTGCATATCACCCATCAGGTGCTGCAGGAGACAATGGCAGCCTTGACCACCCACTTCTGTGGCTTATAACAAGCGAGTCCTGCAGGTCAGTGTTCCCTGCTCACCCCTCACTCCTGGCCTTCTGGAGTTTTTCATCACCCGCTGCCCCAGGCATCCCCAGCATACAACTTGAGCAAGCTCAATGCCATCTATCCAATCCGTCTCCGAACTGTGTGCCAAAAACATTCACTTCCTTGCCTTTGTGTCCTGCCCCAACACGAAGTGGTGGGACCTGCTACCACTTACTGTGGGCTAGTCTGAACTCCACTCTGGTTCCATGGCCTGCTGGGAATATTAGCAGGCAGCTCCTCTATGGAGCCATGAGTGTGCATCTAGTACAGTTCAGAGAATCCTGACACCTGTTCTTTTTGCAACAAAAGGGAGACCCTGCTGCACATCTACATGCCAGGCTGCAGCCCCTCTTCTGGGTCCTCCAGAACCTCTTATAGTGGTTCTGGATGCACTTTCCCCCACACTTCCTCATTCAGGGACACCCCATTGGTGGCCCCACAAAGTCATAAAACCTTCTGGTGTGCTCTGCAACTGCAGGACCTATTTCCAGTCCCTTGTCTGGTCATGTCTCTGGGAAGAATTCCCTGGGTGGTGAACACTGACTCCTTAGAGGATCAGAGGTGCTGCCTGGGGTTCTCTGCTCAGCATCCCCTTCTGGTTCCTTCATTTTTAACTTTGGACCTCACTCCCATTCCTGTTTTTTTCATTTGTAGCTCCAAGAATTCTTTTGTGGCCTGGATTCAATGGTTCTGCCCCACTGGTTGAGGGAATGGGCCTTTAGCTCTGCCTGTCCCATTAACTGCAATAGGTTCCCCACCACTGCACATCATTTCCTGAGCTAGGAGGAACCATCACAAGAGCTAAGATGCTACTTCCATCTCTGTGCTTAAGTCAATCCTGGTTCTCTCTGATGAGGCTGCCAACAAAGGATGGTAGTTGTTATTGAGAGATTTTGTGAGATGGAAGCCTCTTCAGAAAGAACTGGCCTCAGACCACCAACTCATTTCACATAGATAAAGGACTGAATGTGTTATTTCAGGAAGTTCAAGGAGCCACAATCAATACTTTGGGGTAGATTTCCTGCTTTGCTGTGCCCCCTTTGCACAAAGTAAAAATTAAGTAATTTAATCACATTGTGCTCCAGCAATTTCTCCCCACCCCCAACATGCTCCCTGCACCAGGGACTGTGGAGAGGGGGACAAAGGAAACATATTTTGGCTCTGTGCCTGCTAGAGATTCCCTCCTGGGGAATCACCAACGAGAAATGCAAGTGGATGGGAGTGAAAGCCACCTATAATTCCCCTTTTGGGGATCCCCAAGCAGGCACAGGCTCACAACAGCCAGTTCCTACACCTCTCTCCCCTTCAGGCCTGATGCATGGAGCATGTTGGGAATAATGTAGGGTTACCATATTTCAGCAAGCAAAAAAGAGGACGGGAGGAGCCCCGCCCTAGCCCCGCCCCTGCCCCTCCCACTTCCCGCCCCCCCAGAACCCCCAACCCTCCCCCCGTTCCTTGTCCCCTGACTGCCCCCTCCTGGGACCTCTGCCCCTAACTGCCCCCCAGGACTCCACCCCCTATCTAAGCCTCCCTGCCTCTTGTCCCCTGACTGCCCCAACCCTTATCCACACCCCCACCCCCAGACAGACCCCTGGGACTCCCACGCCCCATCCAACCACTCCCCACCCCCTGACAGCCTCCCCCCCCCAGAACTCCCAACCCATCTAAACCCCTCTGCTCCCTGTCCCCTGACTGCTCCGATCCCTCTCCCCACTCCTGCCCCCTGACAGCTCCCCCCCAGAACTCCCAATCCCCCACCCCCCGCTCCTTGTCCCCTGACTGCCCCCTCCTGGGACCCCTGCTCCTAACTGCCCTCCAGAACCCCACCCCCTACCTAAGACTCCCTGTTCCTTGTCCCCTAACTGCCCCCTCCTAAGACCCTCCCCAACTGCCCCCCAGGACCCTACCCCCTACCTGTACCCTGACTGCCCAAAACTTTCTCCACTCCCCTCCAAAAGCCCCCCCCGAACTCCCGACCTCCCCCCCCCGTTTCTTGACTGTCCCCTCCAGAACCTCCCTGCCCCTTCTCCTGCCCCCGGCCCCCTTACCCTGCTGCTCAGAACATGGTGTTGGGCTTTGTGCGAGCCGGACACGTGGCTGCGCTCCCCAGCGCAACACACAACCCAGTCCCTGGCCCTGCACAGTGCTGCCGGAGCGGGGCGCGGGGCTGGAGGGGAGGAGGAGCTGCCTGCTCAGAATGCAGGGAGGGAGGGAGGGGGGGAGGAGGAGCTCCTCTACAGCTGCTCCGGAGTCCAGCCCGTGACTTTCCTGCAGCCCTCCCAGCCGCTCGCTCTGCTCTGCCGGGGGGGGGGGGGGGGAAATCCTGGACATTTTGAGTGATTTACAAATTCCCCCCGGACGCTATTTTTAGCACAAAAAGGAGGACATGTCCGGGTAAATCCGGACGAATGGTAACCCTAGAGTAATGGCGAGTTGCACTTATGACCTGAGGCTTGAAACTGTAGCCTTCCAAGGCGATTGTGTTAAGAAAAGAAGTTTCTTCATAACCATCACTTTCAACAGCTACAATTTACAGCCTCAAGGGGCACAAGTGATTCATGGGCCACACACCACAAATCCAGACCCTAGAACATTCATCACTACATTTCCTCATTACCTGAGTAGGCTATATTTGGAACACTGACCTGTGAGTGAGATGATACACAGCCTACTAGCAATCACATGAGCCACTAGGTTTCCTACTTCTGTTTCATAAATTCAAGAGCTTAAGGTCAGAAGGGACTGTTATAAAGCACAGCTTCCAGAAAGGCTTCCAGTCTTGATGTGAAGCTATCAAAAGATGAAGAATCTACCACTTCCCGTGGTAGTTTGTTGCACTGATTAACCACCCATTATAAAAATTTGTGCCTAAATTTCTAATTTAAATTTGTCTTCCTTCCTTCTGCTACTAGCCCTTCATTCTTATTATTTGCCTTTCTCCGCTAGATTAAAGAGCATTGTAGGACCCAGTATTTTCTCCCCAGGAAGGCCCTTATATGCTGCAATCAGTCAATCAATCAATCTTTTTGATAAGCTAAACAAATTGGGCTCTTTAAGTCTCTCACTCTCAGGCATTTTCTCCAGCCCTCCAATCCTTTTTATGGCTCTTTTCTGTATTCTCTCCATTTTTCAATGCCCTTTTTAAAACATGCACACCAGAACTGGCATCAGCACTGGTCTCATCAATGAAGCATACAAAGGTAAAATCACCTCCCTACTTCTAATTCCCCTACTTGTACATCCCAGGATCACATTAGCCCTTTTTGCCATAGCATCACACGGGGAGCTTCTGATCAGTTGTTTGTCCACTATGACCACTAAATCCTTTTCAGAGTCACTGCTTTCCAGGATACAGCTCCCCCGCCCCCTCACCATTCTGTAGGAATGGTCTGCATTCCTTGCTTCTACATGTATGACTTTGCATCTGGCTGTATTAAAACTCATTTTGTTTGAACAGGCTCAACTTACCCCAAATGATTCAAATTGCTCTGTATGACTGCCCTGCTCTTGTCATTATTTACTACTCTGCCAACCTGTGTGACATGCGCAAATTTTATTAGCAGTGATTTTACATTTACTTCCAGATCATTTATGAAAATGTTAGATAGCATTAGGCCTAGTACTGAGCCCTACAGAACCCCACTAGAAACATCCGCATTTGATGAGGATGATTCCCCATTGACAACTATTTTTTGAGATCTGTCAGTTAGCCAGTTCTTAATCCATTTAACGTGTTCTTTACTGATATTGTATTGTGCTATTTTTTTTTTCAGGTTTTTGTGCAGTACTAAGTCAAATGCCTTACAAAGTTTCAATATACACCTTTACCCCGATAGAACGCTGTCCTCGGGAGCCAAAAAATCTTACTGAATTATAGGTGAAACCGCGTTATATTGAACTTGCTTTGATCTGCCAGAGTGCGCAGCCCTGCCCCCCCGGAGCGCTGCTTTACTGCATTATATCCGAATTCGTGTTATATCGGGTCGCGTTATATCGGGGTAGAGGTGTATTACATCTACCCAGTTATCTTTATCAACCGAACTTGTACTCAAAAAATGAAATCATGTTTGTTTGACAAGTCCACAGCGATAAGACAACTGAGGACAGCCCTATCATTCAATTCAGTATATAACATCCCAAATTCCATTATATCAGTTGGTTTTAAAAGTGATGCAAAACGTACAGAATAAAAAGGCACAATATCATGTTAATTATTACAACTGTTATTGTTAATAAATATATAATCTAATTAGAAATCACTGTCTGCATAAAAATATTAGTATCCAAATCTCTAACTAAGAGGAAACCTAGAAATAAACAGTAGGGTTTTAAGAAATGTAGACAACACAGATTTACATAATTATGATAATAAATATAAATTAATATTCAAAAGATGTTACTGTAATAATTATCCCATCGTGGAAGAAGAGTAATTACATGTCAAACAGCAAAATAAATGTAGGTGTTTGACTAATGTTTGATTTCAGTACAGATCTTACCTACTCAATTATGCATGGCCTACCGTATTTTGTAACAATAAGAAATGTAGAATTAAGAACATGAAAGGATCTCTGCCATCAGTAGAAGATTACATAAATTACACATTTTGGTGTATATTAAAATCTCTTAGCAAAGTGAAATATTTTTAGCTGTATTTAAACTCAAAAGGTACGCTGCAGATTTCTCTTTCCTCTTTTACAGTTCCTCTTGTAAGCACACTCTTATCAAATAAATAATCTATCTAGTCAGCAGAGACCTCCCAATAACCTGCAATATGCCCCTAATAGCCTTGTTGGTACGAATTTGCGTTAAGTATTATATGGGTATGATGGAGTTAGAATAATACTGTACTGCTGTTCACACTTTATCCACAATACATATATGTACATAATATGCAAGCTTTTTATATACACACATGGAAGCACAAATAACTTATCTATGTTGGCACAAAGCTAATATGGGTATCTTGACACCTAGACCACACATGAATAAAACTGGAGAGTTCTTGAACCCTCGTAAGGAGATACGGCTCTTTGTATAGGGGCATTTTCCAATAACCATACAGTTCCTAATACCTTTTGTGACCCCTCTATTCCCCCAATATTTAATGCAACTACCAAATCATTTACAGATATTCATATGTGAGGTTCAAGAAAAGCTGACAGAACATTAAAAACACTGAGAGCTTCTTACCATAAGTCCCCCTGCCTTCAAATATTGTAACACCATTAAGAAAAATCTATAATTTACTATCAGAATTAATCAACAGCTATTAATAAATGCACCACCACTGAAGCCAGTGTCTCTAAGCTTCAATTGACATCTATAAAGAAGGGGAAAACTGAACATTACAGAAATAAGATGACAGTTTGAAAATTCCTACTGATTGGTGACCTACAAGGACTCTTCCGTACTTCAGGATCTCTACAAATGTGTGTCAGGCGAGATGTCATCGTACTGAGTAAGCTGGGCTTTTGAGGTGACTGCCTGAACTTCAATTTCAGCACAGCCACTGTAAATTATCTAACCTGGCAGGCCAGAGAACACCCCTAAGGCAGGCTGCATTGTTTCCTTCTGTAAATTTCCCCAAGGCTCTTCCAACTCTAGTACGTGTCAGATTTTGCCCTTCAATGTGAGCATACCTCACACTTGCGAATGGGAATTGCATGAGAAATGTCATATGCATACAAATCATAAAGAGGAATGGTAAGCAGAGATCTAGGTTGTATGGTTACTATGTAAATATATGTTAACAAATTAGTCAGTAACAAATTACAGTCCGTCAGTGAGGCTCAATGAAAGTGGAAGTCAGTCTGCCTTTATAAAAACTGAATTGTGAGAGAAAGTCTAGGTTAAAACAAAAACAAAAAACAAAACAAAAATCCCTCTTTTTGACCAGATGGGAAATGTAAACCCAACACCCTGAAGCAGCAAAACTAATTACAACCAATTCTGTTCAGTTAAACTTGTTCATTAAGTCTATTTTACAGAGATAACATGTATATGGAGGGCTCAACTAGATTACCCTCTAGTTTGTTAACATAGGTTTTCTAATTTCTACAATTTGCAGTCAGTGGTACAAGGGCCTAATTTAGGTGATCCCAAGGCAGGATAGGGTATTTCACTATGTGCCCAATCCTGCTGAACATCCTTACCATCTGCTAAAGCCAATAAAGAGTTGAGAGCATTCAGCAACATAAAGAAAACACTTAACACGTTGTAGAACCTGTCTCTATGGGTCTGATCCAGCATCCACTGCAGTCACTGGAAAGACATCCATTGACTTCAGAGGATTCTGGATCAGGCCCTATGTGTTTAAGGAATCACCTGGTTTCAAACTGGGACTATTATATACAGAAAACACTCCTTTTTTCCTGAGCCCATGTCCCTGTGGTAATGAATACCTATTGAAGTGTTTAAGATTTTGTATGTGCTTGGAGATTGTCTCATATAAAAAATTTGATTAACTCCAGATGTGTCTAAAATAGTAAAATGGTCTAGATGTTTGTTTCATTAGCTCCCACACAGTTTTTTAGAAAAGAGAATATCACTTTTTAAAGGAGTACAATTTCATCTCCAAGTGAAGTACCTTAGCCTTTAATTCTCAACTAACTAGAGTGGTTTATGAAAAAACAAACAACCCACACACTCAGGCCAAATTATATTCCCCGATATTTATCTCAGTTAACATCAAATTTACAACTAATCTGTTATTGTAAAGAACAACGTATGAACATACCTCATAAAAGTCTTTAGGTCTTTTGTTTTAAGATTTGTTCTGCCTACTGCCTGGGATATCTATTGTGAATTCATAATAATAATACTTGTTTGAAAGATTAACCATCCTTACTCATAATCTTGCATGTTCCATCAATTTATTGAACTGCTCGGATACTTACATTAAACTTGGTCGGTGCCACTGAGTTGTCCTGTTGTTATGGTTGACATAGTAAGTACGTCCCAAATTGTCCACTTTTTCTTCCCATCCAGGAGGCAGTGGAGGAGGTGGTAACTCCTCTTGATGATGAGATACAGAGTCATTGGAGTCAACCACCTCCCATGCACGCTTAGGAATAAAAAAGAATTATAAAATTTAAGTTAAACAAAAGTTAAATTCCTGTGGATTTGGGGTATAATGTTTTCTTATATTTAAAAGTTTCTGAAGTGATGGATTAAGAATTAAAATTAAGAATAAAATTCAAATGGAATGACACAGAACCTGTCCCACTGATATACAACATACCTCATATCTTGGCAAACAAAAGAAAGTCAGTATAAGCTTTTCAGATCGTAGAATGTATTTAAACTCTCTCAATAACACCTCAATGTTAGCAAGTACTTTGTATAATGCTAACAGACACTGTGTTATAGTAAGCTCACTTCTCAACAGAAATTAGCCCCGTGAATTGTCCAAGTAGAGGAGAAGATGGGAAGTTAAAATTTATTTTAAAAAAATTTAAAAAGTATGCTTTGTCCTTTTCCCAACCCCCTAGTAAATTACTTTTCTTAGAACTAGCAAAGAGCCCTGTACTTGTGTCACTAGCTGTCAATATGGGTTCTTTCTAGATTATGCTTCATCCTCAGTACAAGATTCTGTACACCAAATTCTACCCCCATTTGAATCTAAAAACCTCCTCTTACTCCTAGTCTGCAACTTTCCCCCCCAGTTGCACATGTGCAAAGTTATGCTTGCGCTTAAGCCCTTTGCTTAAGTGAGGCGTAAGAGCATTCCACTCCCATTGACTTCCACTGGAGTTGATGATGCTCACCTTCTCAGGGTTCACGTTCAGAGTCCTGTAATATCAGGACCTTGCGTGAGCCAGAAGGAGATCCAGCTCACAAAGTAAAGAGATATAAAAGCATATTTTAACTAGGCAGATGGGGCTAGATCCACAAAAGGACTCAGGTACCTAACTGCCACTTCAGACATCTAAGTCCAACTTTTCACAATCACAGAGATCCTCAAAGCCTGCACTCAGCTGCCCCTGCTCTGTAGGTGCCTAAAATCCTCAGGTGTCTGAGTTTCCAGCATTAAAGTCTCCCAGGTGCCTAAGTTTCTGCCAATGAAGATCCATGCAGCTGCCTCTGTCTAGGCGCCCAAGTGCCCATCTCATGTATAAGCCATAGCAGGATCCTCAAACTAGGCATTCCTTGACTTATCTTGCCTGCAAGGTCTGATCTGGTAGGCACGCTCTGAGCATGCCTAAACTCACACAAAATGGCCTGAGGAGTGGGAGTGGGAAATGGCCTGAGAGGGACAAGGGATTTGAACTTGGATTTCCCACTTCCTCCCTTAAGCATTGAATGATGGGATATTCTGATGTGGAGCTCTCTCAGTCTCTCTTGTTGAAGCTGTCCCACTGTGTATAAATAATTAAATGTGAATTGGGCCAGAAAGAGTGAGAATGATTCTGAAGTCCAGTGGTTAGGGCACCCACCTGAGAGAAGAGAGACCCAATTTTAAATCTCTTCTCCTCACCATGCAGAGGGGGGAATTTAAGCAGAGATAAGCCCCTTTAAAGGACTGAGGACATACCCTCTCCTTGGAATTTTCAACTGGCCAGCTAAGATGGCTCCCTGCTCAGCATGTTGGCTTGTGTGAATCCCAAACGCTTCACATGCATTGTTTAGAGCGCCTATGTGCTTAACTCAGGGCTGTGAATTCCACTGGATGGCAAGGCACCTAAAAGTTAGATGTTGCAATACTGAGCATTGCAACGTGTAAGTCCCTTTGTAGATCTAGCCTAGAATGACTCTGAATACAAAACAGGGACAGGGAGCAGAGACGTTGAGTAAAATAGTGCAGTTTTTTATACATTGAAAAGTGACTGAGGGATCCATCTATCAAACTTGTTTTATAAATAAAATGTACTTAACGTTGTAAATAATTCATTAACCACACAGTTACCACTGCTATTAGGAACATATTATTTGAGGTGTCTCTTCAAATTCCTGTTTAGGTGAATAATTACTCTATTTAATCATTTTGCCTTATGTAATATTTTGAGACATATTTTAGATTTTATAGTGACAGCTTCAATACACTAATTGTAAATTCATCAATAAATATTTCACTCCTACAATTTTTTTTGAAAAAAAGTTATTTTTTTAAAAACAGGTGTTATGTTAATTTCCAGAAAATGCAGATATGCTTTAGAGGTCTTCCCCCTAACCCCCACCCTTAGAGAGAGAGACACACACAGACAGACAAATATTTTAGGATGAGATACCGCCAAAAATTTTACTTTTTAGTAAAACAGAGATTATTGTCACAATATGGATATATGACAACTGCAGACTCATGGTAAAGCAAAACAACAGTTGGGCTTTAATTAACATCCACTGTGAGATCTAATTGAAATTAAGCCTAACAAGACAAGAGTTGAGAATGTTAGAAAGTTATATAAATTTACTGCAAGGCAATTGCTGTGACTGAATGAGTTTTTACACTCTGCACAGTCAGTCCTGCCAAGAAAGTAACAATGAAAAATGCATGAAGACAGTTGATTCAAAGTAATCCTTCTAAAGAGAGACTTATCTAATGCATTCTATCGTGTTTATGCCAAATATAAAATACTTGGATAGATTTTTCTGAAGGTTTTTAACTACTGAGTAATCTGCAGAAGAGGGAAAGTATTCAAGAGGGGATAAAAGAAAAATCATAATAGAACTACTGTAATTGAATAAGGTAGAATTTCAGAAACACTTGCAAGAGCTGGTGTGTTTGCAAAGGTATAGAGCAGGGGTCGGCAACCTTTCAGAAGTGGTGTGCCAAGTCTTCATTTATTCACTCTGATTTAAGGTTTCGCGTGCCAGTAATACATTTTAATGTTTTTAGAAGGTCTCTTTGTCTAAGTATATAATGTATAACTAAATTATTGTTGTATGTAAAGTAAATAAGGTTTTTAAAATGTTGAAGAAGCTTCATTTAAAATTAAATTAAAATGCAGACCTCCCCCCCCAGACCGGTGACCAGGACCCAGGCAGTGTGAGTGCCACTGAAAATCAGCTCGCGTGCCACCTTCGGTTGCCATAGGTTGCCTGGTATAGAGCATCAGTACCTACATCAGTAGTAAGAGGGAGATTAACTTATTACCAAAACAAACATTATGATAATCATAACTACATGTCCCTCTTGCTAGGCTGGGCAGATGCTTAGGAGGGTGGAGATCTGACTGGACACCACAAAGCAGATGAAACCACACTCTTGATCATAACCCTGATAGCTTCATGAAAAAAACTGACTTTGAAATTCTTAAACATCACATCCAACATAATCTCTCCACTGCTGAGGACAGCCATACAGGCCCTGAAATCTAGCCACGAGATAGTGAACAAACCAGCAAACAAACCATCCTCAACCCTGATGACTACATTAACAAGGCCAACCGATTACTTTCCAACACTATTTACTATAAAGAACTCAAAGAAGACCCCACACCACAATTTACCCTGGAATTTAAGGATATCATCAAATCTTGCCCCAAACAACTCAAAGAGAAACTCTGCAAACTCATCCCCCAGGAACCTTCTACGTGCTTCCCAAGATACACAAACAAGGGAACCAGGCAAACCCATCATATCTGGCCACAGCATCCCCACCAAAGAAATATCGGGATTCACAGAAACCATCCTCAAACCACCCGCCACACAGAGAGTCAGCTTCTTCCAGGACACAAATGACTTCCTCCACAAACTCCACGACATTAACAACCTGCCTCAGAACATCACCCTTACCATCACAGATGTCACTTCCCTATACACCAACATCCCCTCACAATGATGGCATAGCTGCCTGCCTCAAATATTTACTAGACAATGGACAACCCTCAGATATCCATCCCAAACACATCACCAAACTCATCCATTGCATCCTCACCCATAATTTTAAATTCAACAACAAATACTTTATTCAAACCATGGGAACAGCCATGGGCACTAGGATGGCTCACCAATATGTCAAACTCTTCATGGGCTGCCTTGAAGAATTTCTGGAGAAGTGCACCACAAAACCATGATATACCTGAGACACATAGATCATATTTCCATCCTCTGGACAGACGGCTTAAACTCCCTCATGGATTTTCCACAACAACTACAACAACCACTGCCCATCCATTCAACTTTCTCTGGTACATCCCCACACTAGCATCAACTTCCTGGACACCACAACCAGCTTCAACAATGGAACCCTACAAACAACTATATACAAGAAACCCATGGATCACCACATCTATCTTCATAGATACAGTAGCCACACCAAACACATCAAGAAATCTGTTATCTACAGCCAGGCACTCAGATACCACAGATTATGCTGAGGAGAAAGTCCGGGATATATATACCTGAACACACTTAAAACCGCCTTCACCAAACAAGGACACTCCACCAGAGAAGCAGAACCCATCATGAAATGGGCCACCCAAACACCTCAAGAGAACCTGCTTCAATACAGAAATAAAACCCCCTCTGATTGCGCACCCCTAGATGTCACCCTGCCCCCCGCCCCCGCCACTGGAACCCATACAAGGTATCACCAAACAACTACAACCAATACTCGATGGGGAACCCATCTGAAAGAAATCTTCCCTTAACTCCCACTTCTGGCCTTCAAACCACTTCCAAATCTCTCCAAGATCATCATCAGAAGCAAGCTCCCTACAGATCAGGACAAACCAATTCAAAGCGGCACCAGACCCTTCCAGAACAACACATGCAAAATCTGCAGACAAATCTCCAGTGCTACAATGATCAACACATCCCACAACACACCTTTCAAGATCCAAGGATCCTACGCATGCCTACACATGCCTCATCCAGTGCACTAAATACCCCAATAACAACTATATGGATGAAACCAGACAATCACTATGCTCTTGAACGAACTCACACAGGAAAATGATAAAAGACAAAAACACCCCATCATGTGTGGGTGAACACTTTTCAGAGAGCGATCACTCTATATCGGACCTCTCACTCTTCATCCTCAAAGGAAATCTGCACCACACTTTCAAAAGACGAGCCTGGGAGCATAATTCATTACTCTGCTAGACACTAAAAATCATGGACTCAACAGAAACACTGGATTTATGATTATTCCAACAATCTGCAACCCTCTAACCCCCTCTTTTTGTCCTATGACTGCAGAGGTGTTAATGGGCCACTCTACCTTGAATGGTCCCTTACAATATGGGCTAACTACTAATGTATTAAACAGTCTGTTCCACCTTGCATTTAGCTGTGATGCTGGGAGTACCTCTTCCAGACCGGAAGAACAACTTTGTGTGGCTCGATAGCTTGTCTCTCTCACCTAGGCCATGTTTATACGTACAGCGCTGCAGATGTGGTGAAGACACTCTATGCCAATGGGTGAGAGCTCTCCCATCGGCATAAAAAAAAAAAACCATCTCCGCAAGTGGCAGAAGCTTATGCCAGCATTAATTTATGTCACGAAGGTTGTTTATTATTACTGTCTCACTACGGGATGGAGGGACAGATGACACTAAGGTTGGATCTACACTACAAACTTACATCAGTAGAACTATGTTGCTCAAAAATCTACACCTCTGAGCGATGCAGTTATACCGACCTAACCCCCCTGTGTAGACAGTGCTATGTCAATGGGAGAGCTTCTCTTGTCGACATAGCTACTGCCTCTTGTGGAGGTGGATTAACTAAGCCCATGGAAGAAGCTCTCCCAGAAGCTCTCCCTCTTCACGGAAGCGCTCCAGTGCAGCTGTGCTACTGCCGCTTTTTAAGTGTAGACCTGCCCTGAGGGTATGTTTGAGCTAGCATGCTAAAAATAGCAGTGTAACTGGGGGGTAGGGCAGGTAGCTGCTCGGGCTAGCCACGTGAGTACACACCTGCCCAGACCACCTGGGTACAAACTTGTGCAGCATGGCCCAAGCCATCACCCGCGCTACCCCCAGCTATAATGCTACACTGTACACAGGGAGTCAGAACTTTCCCTGAAGCGGAGACAGAACACATATATGTAAGAGGGGAAGAGAGAGAGCACGTATGCAGGAAGAGTGTAAAACTGTCAGATAAAGAGGAACATAGGAATCACCATATTGGATCAAACCCATAGTCCATTCAGTTCAGTGTCCTGTCCCCAACAATGGCCAGAACCAGATGCTTCAGAGGAAGAACCCTGCAGTAATCAAATGAGGAATAATCTATCCTGCAGCATAGGTCTCATCCTGAAGCACAAGGTCTAATATTCCGTCCAAAATATTTGTTGTCATTGATTATAATGCTGGATATTCTTGATAGTCATATAATGTCCAGTCCCTTTTTGAATCTTGTTAAATTCTTAGCCTCAATGAGTTCCTGTGGCAATGAGTTCCACTGATTAGTCACATGTTGTGTGAAAAAGTATTTTCTTTTACCCATTTTTAATTTTCCACCTTTTAACTCAATTTAATGCCCATTGTTCCTGTATTATGAGATAGGGAAGAGAGGGAGAACAGAAGTTCCTAATCTATCCTTTCTAGATTACTCATTATTTTATATACTTTTATCGTGTCCACTCTTTTTCATCTCCTTTCTAAGGTTAACATTCCCAATCCTTTTTCACTCTTTTCATATGGGAGTTTTTCCAGCCTTTTGATCATTTTTGTTGCTCTTCTCTGAACCCTCTCCAGTTCTGCATTATCCTTTTGAGACTGAGTAACTAGTTCTGAACACAGTATTCTAGGTAAGGCCATACCATTGATTTAATATAAAGGTATAAAGACATTCTAATGTTTGAAGTGTTATTCCCCATCCCGTTTCTTATGCATCCTAACATATAGTTAGCTTTTTTGAATGCAGCTTCATATTGGGCAGAGATGTTCACTGAGACAATACAATGATGCCCAGACTCCAGAAAAGGAAGACAAGTGCAATGGGGAAAGGGGTAAAGGGATACAATAGAAGAAAAGAGTGGAAAAGTGAGAGAGAATGAGAATGGTGGATAGATAACACAGTGACGGAGTAAGATGGAATGAGTGTGTGGAAGTAAAGAGGAAATGAGAGCAAAGAGGAAGTAATGGGAAGGAGAGTGAGAACATATTGCACCAGGAAAAATGAGAGGAACAAGGAAGTAGAAAGATGAAGAGAAGTAGTGGTACTTAAAGTTGGCCACACTTTATATTAGAGTTCCTTGAAGAAATAGTTTATAAAGGGATAATAAATTAGTAAATGTTTTAATCAATTGTTATTGAGTCCACTGGTCAATAGGTAGCTTATGGATGACTTTTATAACACCTTCTACTGATATCCTTTAACCATGCATGAGATGTAGGACTTATGTCTGTACATACGCATATGGCATCTATTAATCATTTATTAATCCTTTTTAAATTATTTATGAAGGTAACTAATATTAAAAAAAAGAAAAAAGAAGACGACTTCAAAATTAGACCAAGGAAACAAACAGTCTAGCAAAGAGAGGTAAAGATACACACTCTTAAAAAGGAAAGGCAAGAGGAGTGAAGGAAAGAATGAAAAAGAATAAAAATCAAAGAGAACATAGTAAGTTCATTTAAAAATTATTTGTAATAAAGAGGTTAACACTAAAATGATACAAGAAACAAAAACCCATGCTTGCTTTCATCATGAAAATATCGCTGTGGAAAAAAGTTCCTTTTTGGTGGAAAATAAAGCAAAAACTTAATTAAATGGGTTAGCATAAAAACAGACCTGGCAAAAATAAACAAACATAGCACTTAACAAAAATCCAGTGCAGGAAGGTTTTTTTGGAGGTGTAGGTGAGGGGGAATAGGAGGGTAGGGTAGAGGGAGCCAGCTAGTGCATCTTGCTGGGCACTAAAGGAAGAAAACCTGCCAGGTTCAAAAAGACACAAATATAATAAGCTGAGACAAACTTCATTTGTCTAATCAAGATAAAATCTTATAATTAAGTAAGTTCTTTGGAAGAAGGAGTCTTAAATACATTATTTTTCTGATGACAGCAAAATGTACAATAATGGCCTTGACTTGAAATGACTCATGACAAAGGCAGATGAGGCTAAATAACCCAGTACACAACAGTAATTTCCTCTAGTCCATTTCTTCGAAAATCATCATTTACTCTTCCTCCATGTACTACAGGAAGGCACTGTGTTGAGTTTATACTTGATCTTTAATGAGCCCCAAAACTTCAACATGGTTATAATATGGGACTGGGGGGAAATAGTAAGGGAAATAAGTGAAATTTCTTACCTCAGATTCCTCCCTTTGTTCAGTAGTTTCTTCCTCTTGTCCTCCATTTTTTGGCATATAGGCCATTTTCAGTCTTAAGAAACCCTTTACCCGAGATTTGTGGCTAAAGAACAAGACAATATTAACAAAGGAGATTAATTAGGCAGTATTCTTTTAAAAATAAAGTATCATTTCTTTATTAAGTTAAACAGAATTTTCATTGGATACAAAACCCCTCACCTTCTTGGTCTGAGAAGGAAATCCTTAAATGTGTATGGCCGTTCCATGGTTGGGTCTTCTGTCTAAAGTCACAGAAAAAATAAAATTGAAGTGCTGACTCTCAAGAATACACAAATACACCCTACATTTGTTATAAGGGTTTACTAAAAACACTTGAAAAACATGTTTGAATAAATTAAAGTCAAAGGAAGCGCTTGTCTAGCAGTAAGAGGTGATATTTATAGGTGTTGCATATTATTGAATAATAGGTCCACTAGATGTCGCTATAAACACCAACAGTAAGTTGGACCAGCAATTGTTTATGTACAGTAACTTAACTTTACGTTGCAGTTATGTTCCTGAAAAATGAGACTTTAAGCGAAACGATGTTAAGCAAATCCAATTTCCCCATAAGAATGAATGTAAATGAGGGGGTTAGGTTACACACACACACACACACACACACACAATACGTTTTAAACAAAAATTTAATACTGGCACACGGTGATGATGATTGTGAAGCTTGGTTGAGGTGGAGGAGTCAGAGGGTGGGATATTTCCCAGGGAATGCCTTACTGCTAAATGAAGAACTAGCAATTGGCTGAGCCCTCAAGGGTTAACTTTTACACTCTACAAGGCAGCAACAATGGAGGGAGGGGAGACAGCATTACAGAGATGCAGAGACACACACCATGAGAGACAGAGAGAGAGAGGCGCATTTCCCCTTTAGGTACGCTGACCCTACTATTAAGTACACTGCCTTGTTAATTAGATCAGCTTGCTGAGACCACAGCTGCTGCCAGCAAGCTCCCTCTGTCCTGAGCCCTGTCGTGTGTCCCCCCTGCTCTATGGAAGATGGGGTAAGCGGGGTGCAGGGGGAAAGGGGACACCCTGACATTAGCCCCCCTCCCGCACAGCAAACAGGAGTCTTGGGGAGCAGCTCCAAGGCAGAGGGCAGGAGCAGCACATGGCAGTGTGGGGAGGGACAGCTGAACTGCGGGCAATTAATAGCCTGCTGGGCAGCTGCTGCACAGGGAACTTATGGGAGCGGGGAGCTGATAGGGGGGCTGCCGGTCCACCCTGGTTCCAAGCCCCCACCAGCTCGTTCCAACGGGCTGCTCTTCCTGCAAGCAGTGGACAAAGCAGGTGGCTGCCAAACGACATTAGAAGGGAGCATTGCACAACTTTAAACGAGCATGTTCCCTAATTGATCAGCAATGTAACAACAAAACAATGTTAACCGGGATGACTTTAAGTGAAGAATTACTGTACACTATTGAAATATTTACAAATCAGTGAAGAGAGGAAGAAAAAAAAGCAGACTAAAACAAGTCACTGTAACTTGCTCCAGTCACCTAACAGTAATGTTTGAAAATTACAGTGCATTGTGCTCTGATTTCAGCCAGAAGGAGCTGCATGAATATATGAATAATATTTCTTACTCATTTGAAGTTTAATAAAACACTATTCAGCTATAAAATTAGCTTTCATTTCAGGATTTCACATCACATCACAAAGACATCTAAGTCTCCCAACAAATTCACAAGGCAGCTAAGTAACTTCAGAGGTTAGATTTTCTGATGCGCAATGTTACCATTTCTCCCAATTTTATCATGAGTGTCATGATATTTGGTGGTTTTCTTAAAGCCGTAGCTCTTGGAGTCTTTTGCTTACATGAGAATCTCATCTTTCACTTAACACCCTCCCCACCCCACCCCCATTCTAGCCTTTAAGGTTGTGGAAAAGCTTGGGAACATGAACCTTAAGACTCAAAAACCAGAAGTCAAATGAGAACCAAAAATTATTATTTTTTTTTTTTAAACTCATGAATTTTTGGGGCCCAATTCAAGATTTTTGTACACTTGGGGTTGCCAATTCTGGAATTGTACACTAGTTGTCTGCTCACACAAATCTGATTTCCAGGAGGTGCTGGGCACCCAAAACTCCATTTGAAGACCATAAGAGCTCCAAGTCCTCAGCATCTCTGAAAAGCAGAAGGGTATTGTAGTGAGGCAGAGTGGCCTCCCTCTGGATCAGAGGGAGCACTACACTCCCCTTGGTGGGCAGAGCCAAACCCACCCCCCCCCTTGCCGGAAGCACCAGGGCAGGGCAGGGCAGGACAGGGCAGGGAGTATAAAAGGAAGCCTCTGAAGCTCAGCTGGGCCGAAGCCAGCGGAGGAGACAGGCCTCTGCCTTGCTGTGGCACCCAGGAACAGAACCTGCCCCCTGCCGTGCCCTGCCCCCAGAGGAGACTAATGCAGACGAGGAGTTGCTGGGACTGCCAGTGGCAGTATACTCCGAGGAGCCCGAGAACCTGTGGAGACTAGAGGTACCAAACCCCGGGGAGGTAGGCAGTAGCCCAGGGGTAGCCGACGACTGGCTGGCCACAAGGCTGACCGTGTCTCAGTCAGCATGTTGCGGCTGGATCCCTGCCGACCCAGTAGCAGACCACTCTGCCACTGTTAGGGCCCTGGGCTGGGACGCGGTGAAGCAGGGCAGGCCTGCATCCCCCTGCCATCCCAACCCTGGGGTGGCTGACTCTCCATCTTAGGCCAGGAGGCCTGTGCTCCGTGAACCTCCCTGCTAGCATCCTAGACTGTTTGCCAGTGCGCAAACCTCTTCCAGGGCCCTTAGACTGTGTGGGCGCTCCCCCTTCCCTGAACCCCAAGACTGTGTGCGTTTGTTGGCTGCCTGAGCTCCAAGCCTAGGCTAAAGCCTGCTCCCTGCTCTGCCAACAGGGCTGGCTCCAGACACCAGCGCAGGAAGCAGGTGCTTGGGGCGGCCAATGGGAAGGGGCGGCACGTCCGGGTCTTCGACGGTGGGTACCTCAGTCCCTCTCGGAGGGAAGGACTGGCCGCTGAATTCCCACCGAAGAATGAAGCGGCGGGGTAGAGCTGCCGCCAATCGCGGCTCCCCTCCCCACCGCAGCTAGGGGCAGCAAAAAAGCTGGAGCCAGCCCTGCCTGCCAAAGGGCCAGAGTTAATTGACCGCATTTGTTTACTGGCTGCCTGAGCCCACAAGCCCAGTCTAAAGCCTGCCCCCTACTCTGCTCCACCCAAAGGGCTAGATCTTATTGACTCGGTGTATTTGCTGGCTGCCTGGGCTGGGAGGCTTAGGCTACAGCCTACCACCAGCCCAGCCCGAGGGCTAGGGCCCTAGTCTGTTAAGTGTTGTCAACCCCATTGAGGGGCTACGAGCTAGAAACTATGCCGGGCGCTGCCCACAGAGGGGTAAGAGCCCACGACTGTTGTCTGCTTGCCTCTGTCAGACAGGCCCAGAGCTCTAGACCGTTTATGGCTCGCCCTCTCCCCGATGCGACCCGAGCCTGAGGACTGAACCCGAACAGAATGAGGCAGAGTGGCCTCCCTTCCCACTGGAGAACGAGGGAGCATTACAGGTATCTCCAACTGGGCACTCCACATTAATGGACACTTCTGAAAACATGGGCTCAACTGATTTGTCCATGGTTATTATAGAACCATAAGGCTGGAAAGTGGACCCAGGAGCACTGATTCCTATCACTAGCCATCCTCCTTTCCAAATTACTGTAAATTCAAGGTTTTGTGTGTTGTATTTGCAAAAAAAGTGAAAAGCGAAAAGTCACTGATCAATATTGAAAGATTTAAAAAACTCCACACTAATTCCCTTAGGGTTTTTTATTAAAGTACCATGCAGTTTTTTCAGCTGAAAAGTCCTCCTTTCCTGCATTCTGTTTCCACTGAATTCCTATAAGAGACGCATTTCATTCTTTTAAAGAAGATAGAGTTAGTAAGTGGACAGGATCCTAAAATATGTATAGAGATGAGATTATCACTCCTTACTTCTATAATGTTTTACCACTCTGAGTGCTGTACAGAGCGTATACAATAAGTCCTGAACTCTGCTTTATTAGCTCCATCTTGTAGATGGCAAAGCTGAAGTACAGAAAAGTCCAGAGACTTGCCAAACAAGTCAACAGAACAGACAGGATGAAAACTTAATCAAAGAACTCTGAAAGTTTACTATGATGCTTTTCAGTAATAAAAGAAAGAATGAGAAAAAAAAATTGATAATCATTTCATCTGTCAAAGTAGCTTTCTATTTGGTCCCTTTAGCATCAAAATACTACTGTTACCTTATTACGAGGCATGTGGATAACTCACAATTACAGAGTCTGGAATCTTAGCCATGCACAGGGGAACTCTGTGTGGAGACATCTTACGGATTGTGGAGACAGAACTGGGAGCAGCTAATGCCTTTTCAACTCACTTACACAATATGCGCCTCTATGTCAGCTCTTGCTCTTTATTTTTCATTTTAATTGTGGCTAACGCACACTACTAAAAACAAATGTATAAATAGCATGTGATTGGTCACACCATATGTGCTCTATAATATCTTGTATGACATTACACTACATATTATAGTAGTGGGGTTTCTCACATCTAAATTGTAGATTGCCATACACATCTATAAAGGACAACCTTCGCCCACACATTACAGTACATGTGCTGTTGGGTCTAAAAGTGCTATCATTTTTCTTATCAGAACACATGACCGTCCAGCAGCTTTACAACTTACACTATACTCTTCCAACTACTTAATATACAAGCAGCCAATAACAGTGTTATGACTCAAGCAGACCTCACCTTTAAAAAATGATGAGCTCGGAATGAATATGTGCAATATCTCAACATGGAATACACACATCCCTCTCCCGCTAAATATGAATATTAAAAATAGATATTGGACCCCATTCCTATAATACATAGCATAGGAATTAGTTCTGATTTGTCTATATATAAGGGATCCCTTATATTACTATTATTTCTATTGTCATGTAAATATTTGTCACTTCCATGCAATACTATGTTCATACATTAAAGTATAAACTAACTGAAAACTATACCCTCATATATGATGTAAGTTAATACAAGGATAAGGTATATAGTATTTATTAAATCCAAAAGGATGTTCAAATAATGTTAGGATTGCAACCAAGAAATTAAACATTACTATATCAGTCAAACGTATCTTAAGATATAAAATACAGAGTTACTTTGCTTTATTTACAAACATTAATGGATAGAAGGTCTACCAAAAATGGAGCAAGGATTTATTCATAAGCATTTATTTATGCAGAAAATAATTTTTTTTTTTGGTGGGATCCAAGCTTTCTGTGCCCTGGGCTCTCAAATGTTTACATTTTCACTTTTAGTCAATTTAAAATAGGGAAATAATAGGTGGCAGAATATCAGGAGCATAAAAAGGTTAAAAAAAAAAAAATTTGTTTTGGGCATAAATATTTACTGGAAAAAAACAAACCTGGACTTTTGCGACCAATAAATGGTGATAAGTAGGCAGTCATATATTGAGCCAACTGGAATGACTCCACCTATGAAGTAAATATTTAAATAATCCATTCCCCTGCCACTCCAAAACTTTTACTGTATGCAAAACAGTGTAGCTTAGAAATGTATTTAAAAGCTGTATTATATAGTGTTGTGGTCAAAGACACCCACGCAATAATTTTAGTTCAAAGATTCAAGCCCGAGGCCAGTTTATTGACATACATACAAGTGCACTGGGGTGCAGTCCGAAGACTGACACACCGATGGCCGCTCGCAGGCGGGCTTTTATTTCGTCAAACCGCAAACGAAATACAAACAATGCATCATGAGTTAAGAAATTAGCGTTGGGGTCAGTTCCTCCCCTAAACTGCGAGTTAAGAAACTAGGGTCGGGGTCAGTTTCCCCCCCCTTCCCCCCTAGGTACCTTCCTCATTTTTCCGAGAAGTGGGTGTTTATTTGGGTAGAGGGGTGCTTGGTGGTTTCCCCAGGGGTGGTACTTGGCACCAGTTTGGGTACATTTCTCAAGACATGTTATTTTCCGGGGTCTTTTGGTTAAAGATTAGGCGGGGGGGGGGGGTTTCCATGGGATGCCTAAAGAGGATCTATGATTGGCTATTTTTGCAGATAGCTGGAATCACGGAGTGGGTCACAGATCACCCAAAGGAGAAGCTGCATGAGTCAAGAAATTGCATTTAGCTAAAGTTACCTATTGCTTCACACAAGTGGTTATTATATTTCATTAGTCATGAACATATTTCATTAGTGCTGCTGCTGGGGTTTTTCTTCTATTCTTTGCCTTCTTGCCCCTCCACCCTCCTCTGGACATGACCCTTGACCGAGTTTGGCAGAAAACTGTGCAGTTTAGTCTAGTTCAGGCCCTGGCCTGCACTGCTTTGTGCACGGGCAGCTAGCATAACAGATCTCTGTTGGAGGGTTTATTTAGGGGCCTTCAGATTCACAGCTCTGGCTATTAAAAAGAAGGCCCCCCTGCTCTATTTCCCCACAATAGTGAATAGGACAACAACAGCTGCACGACAAACACATATTTAACTCACATATTAAAGAAAGATAGCTTCTTCAATGTGCAGAGCCCTGACCAAGAGAGGACGCGAGCTACCAAAAAGACCATGAGTTTTTTACACCCTCAGTCCTATCGCTGGATTGGGAGACTGGGTCAAGCTCTGAGTTGCACAATTTGTAAGGAAAGTGGGGCACTCTGTGGCCTGCCACTTTGCTAGTTCTCTAGGCTGGTCCTGAGCAAAATGCCTTATAACACTATAGCGCTAGTAGTGGGTAGTCACTTTTCAGAGTTTTAAATTTCAGCCATTTGACATTTTCCCTTGCTGAATCCCTCCTCCATGACCCAGCACAGTATCTCCAGCATTTTTGAGGTGTAATTGCTCCAAAGGAAGCTACTAAGATTGGTAGGTTGGCCCTCCAGGAAACCTAAGGCAAAAGGGGTCCAGCCATAACAGACCTCAAAGATAAAAAGAAGTCTGTGGCAATGCTTAGCAAGTTAGAAAGCTCCTGTGAGAGAGTCCCCACTTGCATTTACAGTTTCCTTGAGAAGGAAGACTTCCATCCCACACGTGTGTGTGTGTGTGTGTGTGTGTGTGTGTGTGTGTGTGTGTGTGTGTGTGAGAGAGAGAGAGAGAGAGAGAGAGTGTGTTAGGGTTGAGAATGTTTTAGATTGCACAACTAGCATACAGTTCGTATTATTCACAATTTCTAAAATAGAATCATTGCATCATAGAAATGTAGGACTACAAGGGACCTCAATATGTCATCTGGTCCAGTCCCCTGCACTGAGGCAGGACGAAGTATTATCTAGACCATCCTGAATTATGCTGACAGGTGTTTGTCTAACATACTCTTATAAAAACCTCCAAGGATGGAAATTCTACAGCCTCCCTAGGTAATTAATTTGTTCCAGTGCTTAACTACCGTTACAGTTAGGAAGTTTCTCCTAATGTCTAACCTAAATCTCCCTTGCTGCAATTTAAGCCAATTGCTTCTTGTCCTATCCTCAGGGGTTAAGGAGAACAATTTATCACCCTCCTCTTTACAACAAACTTTTCCATACTTGAGGACAGTTATCATGCTCCCACTCAGTCTTCTCTTCTCCAGACTGTGCAAACCCAATTGTTTCCATCTTTCCTCATAGTTCATGTTTTCTAGACCTTTAATCATTTTTGCTTCTCTCCTCTTGACTTTCTCCAACTTGTCCACATCTTTCCCAAAGTGGGATACTCAGAACTGGACACAATATTCTAGCTGAGGCCTTGTCAGTGCTGAGTAGAGTGGAAGAATAACTTATTGTGTCTTGCTCACAACACTAATACATTTCAGAATTACGTTCACTTTTTTTGCAACAGTATTACATTGTTGACTCATACAACAGTAATATTGCATACTAAATGATACTGAATATCATTACTAAATTTGCATTATTACTTCAGTGTTATTTGGATAGGAATTCCCTTCAATAATTCAAAACAGTAAAAATTTATTTTAGTCACATTTGCTACAGTCAAAGGTCAATCATTAAAATAATTACATTTTTAAAGTAGAATTTTCATTAACCTGATTGCCTTATTTACTCCTTTCTGCACGTAATGTCTGTAGAAGACTCACTATTAGCTTCTGGGGAGTTCTTCTGTAACGGAAAATAGTCACAAAGGACCTGTCACCCCAAAAGAACCCCAGCTAGATGAATGGAGGCTTTTTAAGAAGCCCCCAGCTACTGTTCAGCAGCTTCTCATGCAGTGCTGTAACCCGGGTGTTCCAGGTCTGATTTGAAGACTCACCACCAATAGCAAAAAGACACACACAGCACTAAGTACTTTTACAAAGGGACCTTCCTACCCTTCTCTGAAGCAATCTAATTTATTAGCTCATCCCCGTTTATCTGCCTTGCTTCCTAGTTCTCCATAGATCTGCCAGATTGCTTAACCTTTCCTGTCTCATGGACATTCTTAGATAGGACTTGATTAATTTTAGTTTGCTTTCATTAGCAGCCATGGTTACAGGAAGACAGCAAAATATATGCAGTGCTGTTTCCATGTTAGGGAAACTCACATCTAAAGACCTTTCATGTATGTAGCTGAGGAGATCAATGGGTACCTTTGTTTCTAAGTCATCCTTAAAAATTAATTTGCAAAAACTGGCAAAGAGCTCAATCTTGTTTTCAAAACTCTCAGACTTTAAATCCTCTGGGTAGATGCTTGCTACATTTCAAGCGTGCCTCTATAGGTTTTCGCTGCTGAGACTTGAAGCAAACCTTTCTCTGACTTCATCATACATATGCATACTAGTCTGTGTTAATATTGTGTCTAAGATGGGTTTTGAAAACTTTTTCAGGATCTGATGATCTTTTGTCCTTTGCAAGTTCACCTGGCATTATTTTTCTCTTTTGACGTTATTTCTCTTTGGGCTGCATGGATATGCCTAACATTTCAGTCTGCGAAGCAGGAGCTTTCTTAGATGCGATGAACCCAAAAGCCCATAATTCTGACAAAGCATCTTGAAGGCCACCAAGTAAACTGCAAGCCATTTGAATGTCAAGATCCAGACTCAAATTTGTTGCTCATAATGTTAATTTTTGATGAGATAGTATATTGTATCTCTTCCAAAACAACAATTGAAAGCTCTGGTTTGCAAACTATCAGCTTCCAACTTAAATTCTAGTGTAAGATTGTGTGAAGCCATGATCGTGTCTAAAAGCATCAAAAACACCCTCAACTTGATTTTTTAGTGGTTGGATTCCCTCTGCCTTTGCTGACCATCTTGTTATTTTTCATGCTAATATGCTTTTTCAACATATCTCAATGACTAGTAGAAGCGGAAAACAAGGTATACGATCTCTGAACAATTCCAACTTGAGGAACAATCATTGAAGCAGCTTCCCCCATAGTTTCAGTGAATGGGCAGCACATGGGACAAAAGACATGTTGATTTATCTGCTGAATTTGATTTTCAACACTGTTGTATGCTGCAGCCACATTAGCTCTGTGTCACAGCTGTGGCCCTTGCAATCAGCCATAACTAAACCCTTCCCCCCCGCAGCTTCTCTAATATCCACACCAGAACAGGGAAGAGTATCTACAAAGCTCTCAACAACCTTCATTCTGTTTTCAGAACCTCAACATACCTTAACACCTGATATATTTGTTTCATTCAGAAGAGATTTGGAGTGCAAACAAACATAACAGAGAAGTATTTAGCTATCCTAAACTCATCAAAAATAGTCTACCGTATCTTCCGTGCGATCCTACCTATACATTTATTTTGAATTTAGTGTGATAAGTACCTCACCTTTGCAGTATTGGTTTTAGTAGCGTCCACATGATCTCGCAACATACTATCATACTTTGCAAGCATTTCAAGTAAACTCCAAAAGTTGGCACTATGAGGACTGTTTAATTTCTCATCTCTCAATCCTAAGTACAGCAAAAGATGATGGCACAACATGTTCTTCTGCACTTGATAGCAGGTCTGTATACCCTTTTCAATTGTGAGAACCTTTTACAATTGTTCTGCAAATTCCATCCAGCGAGTGATTGCCTCCATGCATTCCTTTGAACATTTGTGTTGGCAAATTTGTACATTAAAGTGGAAAAAGTTTGTGAATGCAGTTTTATAAAAGGAAGATGATGCATTTGGCTGGAAAAGCAAAGAAGCAAAATAGAACGAAGTGGCAAGACTAACTGTACATGAACCAAGATCACTGGTGTAATTTCCCATTAGGCATTTGATAAAGAACCACGATTTTAATACTTGCTTTCTTTTGCATTCATTAGGCAAAAAGTCTTGATCTAAATTAACAATGAGACAGTTGTCTACCAAAAACAGGCTAACAGAATCCATCACTTGGAGCCAAATACCTGGATCTGTCTTGTCAAAGTGAAAATTCTGCCCCATGCTTTCAATAATCAAACCACATTCATTGTCCACATCCATAAGTTGCACTAGCAACTAGCGGGTAGCTTTGTGAGTCTAGAATCAGATACTCTGGCACTCAACAAACATGATAAACCCAAATCAACATCCTCACTAGCTAAGGAAGGCTCAGAAATGAAAGCAGCAGAATCTTCTGCAGATTTTTCATCTGGAACATGGTTGAACGTTGCACATTTCACGCAACGTTGTAGACTCAAACTTTTCTGATCTTTTTCACGGGCCTGCTGCAGCATGTGAGCACCACTCTTGTGTTTGCAGCTATTCATGTCAGAAATCACAGTTGACCATAACAATTCACCCATCAAGCTCTTCACAAATTAATTGCTAGGTTTGGACTGACTATGGTAGCTGGTGAAAGATCTAGCTAATATCTCTGTGAAACTTGGAGCTATAACCTGTGCTTGAACTGGGGATGGGGGTAGAAGACCGCCCAACATTTTCTGAACCTCGAGAAGGGTCACTGAGGCCTACACAGAGCTTCCTCCAGAGCTGCTGCCTCATACAGCTACCCTGACTCCACTCCACCCTGCCATGGATAGATACTGCCCACTCATTGGCCCACCCATCAGCAAACAGGGAGTGGGAAATGCCTGCATCCACGGGGAAGCGGAGCAGAGTTAGCAGCTCTGGGCAGGGATGGTGCAGCCTAGAACTTGGGGAGGGGCCAGGAGATGCCGGAGGGGGCATGCATCCTCCCACACTGGCCACCCAGCATCTTCTAGGGACAGGCTCTGAGCTGAGGCCAGAAGAGAGGGAACGGGGTTGGGCAGGGAGGAGCAGGAATGGGAGGGCAGAAAAAGCCCCATTACAGACTCCAAGGATTGAGAGCCCCTTCCTCAACTTCCCCCTGTCACTGTACCCCCCCCCCCAGAGAGACTCCACACCCCCTCAAATCCCCCCGCCCCCCCCGCCCCCGCCCCCCCCCCCCCCCCCCCCCCCAAATCCTCAAAGCTCCCAAACTCAGTGAATTTCACTGCACCCCCAGCTCCCTATCTGCAGACAGACCTTCACATATCTGAGAGAATCCCAATCCTACTGAATTTCACAGTGCGCCCAAATTCCGCTGCCCCAATGCCACTGCATCTCACTGCAACCTCATCTCCAGAAAGGCCCTCCCTTATTTTGGTGTAGATATCAATGAAGCGTTAAATGCAGCCCCTGAATTTGGGACATGAAATGGAGAAGCCTGGAGCCCCACAATGGAAGAAAAGAGTGAAGTTTAAAAAAAAAAAAAAAAGGGATCCCTTTATATGGTTGCACTGGAACCATTTTAACCCCCCCTTAACACAGCCCTGTTCTCATACCGCAGCCTATGGCTACTGCTCTTACTAGGACTGAAGTAGTGCTCAAAACATGCTAGGCATTTTCCAGGCCCCAAATGGTGTATGATCTTAGACAGACAACGCACACATTTATAGGATTAAACACAAGCCTAGGAGTGGTGGAGTTGGGTTAGGTCAGCAACAGAAAGCAAAGTAAAAATAGTGATTTTTAAGGAAAGGTTTGGAGGAGACTAGGAAAGAAAATTGTTCCAAACAGTGGAGGCAGCAGTGTGAAAAGAGGCCAGAAGACGATTATAAGAACATTACAGTAGTTAATTGAGAAATGACCAAACTGTGAGCTAGCATTTCAGTCACCATTTGACGCAGAATAGTCTAGGTAGATCTAAGGAAGAAGCAACAGAAATGGATGACAGCCTTCAGAGTCTCTAGCTGCCCTGTCTCCAGGCCCAACACTCCCAAGGAGGAAAACGTCTCCAAGCTGCTGTGACTTGTGGAGCCACTGAGTTTTCCATAGTTTGTGGTGCCTCACACTCTCCTGATAGCTACTAATGTTACTGCTGTAGCAATGGTGGTTGTAAAGAGATGGGATTACACCTTCGGTGGAGAGAAAAGTCTGTATAACATTTATGTAAAAGTTTCTCACACAAGGCACTGACAAGGCAGAGTACAGAATCATAGAAATTTAGCGCTGGAAGAGACATCAAAAGTTTATCTAGTCCAGCGGCAAGCGAGCTGATTTTCAGTGGCACTCACACTGCCTGGGTCCTGGCCACCGTTCCGGGAGACTCTGCATTTTAATTTAATTTTAAATGAAGCTTCTTAAACATTTTAAAAATCTTATTTACTTTACATACAACAATAGTTAAGTTATATATTATAGACTTATAGAAAGAGACCTTTTAAAAACGTTAAATGTATTATTGGCATGTGAAACCTTACGTTAGCGTGAATAAATGAAGACTCGGCACACCATTTCTGAAAAGTTGCCGACCCCTGATCTAGTCCATCCTCCCAGGTTTATACTTGGAAAGCTTTTTCCTAATATCTAACTTAAATTTCCCTGGCTGCAGATTAAGCCCACTGCTTCTTGTCCTACCTTCAGTGGACATAGAGAACAATTGATCACAACAGCCCTTAACATATTTGAAGATTTATCAGCTCCCTCCACCCCAGTCTTCTTTTCTCAAGACTAAACATGCCCAGTATATTTAACCTTTCCTTATAGATCAGGTTTTCTAAGCCTGGCTCTCCTCTGGACTCCAATTTGTTCAAAACTTTCTTAAAAAGTGGCATCCAAAACAGTACTCCACGTGAGGCCTCACCAATGCCAAGTAGAACAGAATAATTACCGCGCATGTCTCACACACAACACTCCTGTGAGTACACCCCAGAATAATATTAGCCTTTTTCACAACAGCACCACATTGTTGGCCCTTATTCAATTTGAGCTCCATTACGTATGAGCATATAAACATCTCTTACCGGTAGATGATTAAGTGGCACGTCCACTTGACCCAGGAAGTCGTCTCTAGTCTGTTAATAAAACAGAAAGGAAAAAAATGTTTGTTTATTAGTTCATTTTTAAACCAACAGGAAGGGGGGAAATGGCAAACTGAAGTCAAGTCACAGTGGAGCCAGAGACAACTCTGTACTAATATTTTACTAAGCCTAGACTCTACCCCCACACATGATAACCATCCCTACTTGGCAGGCATGGTTCCTGGACTTCAGCAAAATATTTATTATATTTCTACTATGTCCCTCCAAAAGGTTCTCCTAGGCCACTGTATGCACCTGCACTACTAACAAGTTTTAGCTAATGTTTCCTCTAATAAGCTGCTGTCAATGCAACATATCAAAAACTCTCACACGTATATTCCCATGTATTTCACTGGGACTCCTGGCATTGTGCATATTGTAGACTGCATGGGCATTTAAAAGCGAAAATTAAGTTACTACCCAGTCATGTTTACTTCAAAATTTCATAGCCTCTTCTTTTACACTAAAGAGCCACATATATAGAGTGCTGCTCCTCTCCAACAAACAACAATTGACTCCCATATTAAGAGCTTGCTTATTAATGTTCTACCAAAAGAAAATTAAAATATCATTGTATATATATTTTTAAGAACAAGTATCAGGGTGTTCTCAACGACTGTGAAGTATTTACCTTACGAGATGCAGTGATTCATCATACCTGGAGCCTTTTGATTAAGCTTTCAATCCCCCTTCTGATGACCCACATTGCATGTTACAGCTGATCTACATGCAGTTTTTGTACCTCTAACTACATCAGTTTAGAAACAGATATAGTTAAAGCACATGGATGCAGCATCGCCAGTATAAAGGTATTAATATCAGCACAGTTTATTTCTGTTGCACATAAAAAGACAAAGGGCTTGTACTGCTTTAACTACATTAGTTTCTAAACAGATGTGGTAAAGAAGTAAAGTCTGCCCTTACTATGATAACTACGCTGCAATTAGTGGTTCTTGTGAAAACAGCACCGCTCTACAACAGAGACCGAAGCCCTGTGGAATCATTTTATTTATGGTGCTTGCAGCCTCAGGCTTTGAATTTACTTTTCAGATCATCCTGATCTCTAGACAGAGACATGGTCTTATTATCGAATACAACACACACAGAATAAAAGGGGTTCTGGATTTATATTCTGGTTGAGCCCTCTTTCAGGGCAGATTTCCTCTCTACTTGGATTGAATGATTTATTGTGGATCCCTTGCAGTTCCAACAAGAATCTTGCAAGTCTATACAGCTGATGTATTGAGTGAACAATGGAACAAGGTACTCTATATTTTTATAGTCTTTGTATGGAATGTTTGAAAGAATACTTTTCACCCCAGTGTTTGAAGTGCTGAATTCTTTATTCACATGCCTCTCCACTATTACAAACAAAAACAAAACAATACGTTGAGTCTTCAAAAATATAAATGTCTTAAAACCATTGTCAACCTTTCACTCGACTGCCTTGATTGATAGGTTACATCTAAAATAAAATTGTAAACTCTTTGGGGGCGGGGATCACATCGTTCTAATTGTGCTGTAAAACATTTAGTACAACGATAGCTGAAAAACCAAGCATCTCAATGTTTTCATTGGCATAATGATGACATACAATAAATAAAATGCTATGATTCAACAGCAACCATCTCCTTCCAGGACAGAAACTTTGCTACATTGTCAGTGGAGCTGTTTGGATTCCTTTACTGGGGGACAGTTGCAACTGATAGTTTAACAAGTACTAAGCACCTATGCTTCTTATAGCACCAATAGAGGGGAAGATGTTTTCCAGCAGAAGTTGTCCCATCAACTTGCATTCATAATAATTATAATGTCAGTGGTAGTGCCCTGCAATATGAATGCAATTCATTTTAGTGTTATACTACTATTAAAAATGCAAAACAAGGACAACTGATCTCAAAAAAGCAACATTACAATAAGCATAAGAAAAACAATGCTGAATTTCCTGCCCCCCCCTTTTTTTTATTTTAAGGCAGTTAGTGCATGCTCCAATCCTCCCATTTGCCCAATATCATGTTTTCATGATTCTAATATTAGAGAGCTATTGTGCAGTCAGAACAGAGAAAGTAAAGAACAAAATATATCTTCACATTAAAAATATAGTGTGTCAGCACCAAATAAAGTATTTCATGACTGACTGGATAGCATGGAGAATTAGGTTACGAAATAAGCTAAACAACCGTGGTACTCTCACTTCTTTGATAGATGAAAACTGAATTGACGACCTGGATGAGAGAGATTTTAGTGTCCTTTTACCATTCCGCAGAGCCAGCTCATTCTCCGGAATATATGCATTTAGCTTTATTACTGTACTGTTCACAAAATGGCATTTCTAAATTCAGATTTTTGAAACCTGTTACTACCCCAATTGCTGTACTTTTAAAAAAGCCCATAACGAAGTTATCCATGTCTTTTTTTTGGCATCTTACATGTAGTAATGAACCTACAAGCTTACTGCACAGAATTTAAATATTCCTGTTCCACATGTAATTTCCAACAAAGATGACGACAGAACAGCTCTGAGCTAAAATTAAAACCATAAAGCTTCCTATTTCTGTTTCCATTGTGCACATCAAGGACAACACTTGCATAGTGAAAGTAAAGAGGTTTATAAAAATAAACTGGAAAAATCAAGTTAGTTAGAATGTCAATAGTTTGTCAAGTATAAAACAAGAACTGGATAAAGCCAACTGGCCTAAACAGGTGCTCTACAAGTAACTATTGGGTGTCCTGATTTAACAGAGCAAGGTTTCAAACCATGACAGTGCTGTCAAAACCAATGAAGTCATATAAACAGACTATCTGAGTGAATGTGTAATTTTAACAAGCTAGGATAACCCTAATATATATTAAAAGGCAGTGTACTTCAGTGGCAAGATAGTATGGTTCAGTGGGTAGGACACAGGACAACTAAATCAGGAGACTTGGATTCTATTTCTAGCTCTCCTACTGACTTGTGTAACTTTGGACAAATTATTAGCATTTCTGCAGCTGATTCCCACTGTCTCCCACTGCTTTTGTAAGTCGTTTTGTGCTCCACAGATGTGAAGCACTGCTAAATATTTTTTCCACTGTGATGTGAACAGAATAAAATTTTCACTCATATTAAACTATTAATTTACAGTTTTAGAGAAACTTAATATAAATTAAATTGATCTTCAAATACTTCAATGCAATTGTTAGAAATATTCACTTTAGAGCCTGTTCTATTTAACAGAGCAAGCTCAAATAGTTCTTTGAAGTTGCACTACTGCAATGTATGCATCACGTAGCAGACAAAATCACATTAACCTAGCTGAAAGCATTTCTGTTGTGCAGTCCATCAAAAGAATACCAAATATTAATGAACTGAGACTCTTAACACTCAGGAGTAAATAAGTATTAAACCTATTTTTACCAAGGGAAACGGAGGCAGGTTGAATTTCTTGTAAGGAGTGTCAGGGATAGAAAAGAGATTACCCACTCCAAGTTCTATGCCTTAATTAGAAGGCCAGCATTCACCTTCTAGGTGTACCATACAGAACAAAATGAAAACATCTTTTAAAAAAAGGCTATCAACCCAAGTGAAAGTGATGCTTATTATGACTCTACTCTGAATCAACAAATATAACCTCACTCTCTAAGTATTGACATCTCTTGTGGTTATTTTTAAGTTGGTAAAATGCTTTCAATTTACCTCCTCAGTTATTGTCTATTATATCATCTGCCTTACTAAAATCACACACAGAACATCCCCCACTCCCTCCCAGTTCCCAAAATGCTGCATTCATATCTTTAAGTCTCTTAATCCTGAGACACCACAGACTTCATCTTGAAGTACAGTAGTACAAACCACACAAAAACAAACAAATAGAAAGACAGAGAGACTGACCCACAATGCGATTACATTTGATGTGTAGTAATAAAGGTGGAGAATGGATGGTCAAATTGGATAGTTCAAAGCAGCAAAAATAAACCCATCAATAATTACTGTAATCATACATGCTCTACTACTAAGAAGTCCAGAAGATAAAAGAAACCTTTTCAGGGTCTTACAGAAAGGTTCACATTATCTGTTTAATCTTTGCTATACTCAATGATGCTTTCAAAATGAAAAATCAAAGAATGTGTGGCCACTGGGTAACATTCAGAATATAGAATGTGCATTGTGGTCAAACCAGGGTTTGTCCACGTAGCCGTTTAGTTCATGGCAAGCTGAGGTGTGAATCTACCACATGTTAGTGGGCCACAAGTGACCTCACTGATGTGCACTAACAGTTTGTTAGTGGACGTTATCTATTCTTGTTTCAAAGCAGGGCAGCTAAAAGTTTATTAACAAACTGTTAGGGCATGTCAGCAGGTTCCACACAGACTGCCAGAGCATGGCAGGCTAGAGTCACGTCTCAGCTTGCCATGAACTAAATGTTAGGTAAGACCACAGTATTTTAGGTGTCAGAGAGAGAGAGAGAGAGAGAGAGAGAGAGAGAGGCACACGAGAAGTTAACCATGTTAGAGAAAATGAGAGGAGTCGGCCTTGAGAATGAAAAGAGAATGTTCCAAGACTGCCCACTTAAGATCTAGGTAAAGACTAGCATTGCAGCAAGCTCTCACCAAAAAAACATTGTTAAAGGAGAAAAGCAACACTAATTTTTTCATTCTTATAAGGCATGGCAATAGCATTTCCAGTTATATTTGCATATTGGATAGAATGGGACTTGTTTAAATCATGCATATATTTCAAAAACTGCTTGTAAATCATGGCTCTAAACTATTGAAGCAATTAATAGTCTTAGAGACTTTTACAATTCTGCTGACATGGCCCCAGGAACTGTTCTACAGTCTTGTTTGTGAATCAGTCTAAATCTCAGTGATAAGATGAATTCTCCTCAAATACTATCACTTCCCAGCCCAGCATTTAACACATTCACTGTGCAAATCCAAGAGGTGGCTCACCTTTCTACTTGGGTTTGTGCTGAACTGACTCCTTATTGCTGGTGTGTATAATAGGAGGCCTCCCAAGAGGGAAATAAAAATCAGTCAAGAAGAACATGTGCTCTATAGCCAGACACTGCACCTCTTCAGCCTTTTTCTTCTGCCTCCAATGCTGTGTTATTTCAAATAGCATGTGTTCAGTATCTGAGATTATAAAATGGTTCTGAATGTGATAAAATGAACACTGAAAATGAATGAACAGAAAATATGATAATTGCCAAACGATAATTTACTATGAAAGTCAGAACATGAACTGTAGTGTACTGCTCTGTGAAAACATGCACAGCAACTTTAACACATTGGGGTAGCCACTGTCCATACACTTCGCAAAACAATTCTGAAGAAAACGTTAAAACACTGAATATTCTAATTACTTCCTTATTAACTAGCCATCTTACTGACACAGTACCTTCAACAGTGGTTTCACACCCTTCAATGGATTCAACCACATGGGTTGTTCCGATTCCACTTTATTCCCCTGGAACATACCTACAGAGCACATATTCTGAGCTGTACCATGTTTCTCACGTACAGGTGGAATCCACATACATACTGCAGGTTGGATTTACAATTAATCTGATTTGTAAATTGTTCTTTATTATAATTTTGTTGTTTATATGACAATTTATTCACTTACTAGCTCAAGACTAGATCATTCTCTCCTATGGAGAAAAAACTAAAAACAAGGCAGAAGAGTTGGGCAAGTGATTGTGCGCTCAGGTTGGAGGGACAAAGGTAGAGATGCAGGCAAGGCTGTGAATCCAACTGATCCCTGGGATCAAGTAATCAGTCCTAGAGACCCACATATCTGCACAGAAGGCTGACCCTCTCATCCAGGAATTGTATTGCTTCTGAATTTCTTTCTGCAGCTATGCAGTAGCAGGAGGCACGTAAGGGAACCGTGGAAGTTTGTGCTACTTCAAACTGACATCTAATTGGAAATCTGTAGGCTCAGCAGGAAAAAGTCTTCTAATTTACTCCCTTTCAATCTTTCTCCCTCAAATCCATACACAATGACCCAAAGGAACTCCAATGGGATGACCATAGGGTTCCAGGGAAGGGAGCACTCTGTTACTATATCCTTCATTCCAGGTGAGAGTCCCTTTTTGCCTCTTCCATTATTTACACAAGCAATGTGACCATAATCTGAGAGGGATACTGCCTCCAGTAATTTAGGACTAAAATATGGATAGCTCAGAAATCATCTGGCAAGATGTATGGTCTGAAATCTAAATCTATCTGTCATATCTTATCTATCATAGAAACATACTGCTGGCACTAAACAAATGCTCTTCCTACAGATGTGGTAATAGCTGTGATATTGCTACACAAACAAGGAAGCAGAGACCAGACATGATCCTTTCAGCTCATTAAAAACTCAGCAAGGTACAGAGAACTGGTGGAAGAAACTACTGATATGGGAAGTGGTGTTATGTTTTTAAGATGGATGGATTTTTAAAGTGTATAAATAAATGAACCTTGCTAATTTGCATTTAAAATGAATTGAGCTTGTTTTAAAGCCATTTTAAAAAATATATTTATAACACTATATTTATCAGTCATTCATTTTAGTATCTTATCTAAGCATGAGGAATTCCTGCAGCTTGATCTGAAGAGATTCTTGGGTACTGACATTTCCAAAGGAATGAACCTTTGGTAACCGATACATATACAGCAGTGAAACAGTGCAAGTCTGTGTCCACTTCTCTTATTGGCAAATCTGCAGGCTAGGTTTATTCTTCCCATTCATTAATGTATTACATGGAACAATTTCCCATCATTTTAGTGAACTGTTTAACAAATTTGTCAAAAATCAGTTGCCTCCCAGACAAAAAAACCCCCACTCCAGATACCAGCTCTCGTGATTGCCCAAATAACCTGGTGCTCATTTATAACCACACTATGCACAGAATTCCAGGAAGTGCACATGGCCATTCTAAAGCCAAGTTTACATATTTATCATAGCAGAGCATTATTAAGTTAGTACTGCATTAATATTTCACTTAACAACCCTTAAGAATTTTATTTCTACCTCCAAAATATTTGAATATTATTTGTTTGTATGACAATAACCTCTCTAGACCCTAGTTAGGGACAGGATAGCCCTATGCTCAGTGCTGGACAAATGTGTAGTGAGAAGATGGTAATCTCTTTGGGGCAAGGACTATCTTTTTCAATTAAAACAGAAAACACCACAAAATAATAGAAATTCTATAACCAAAAATCTAAATTTGTTTTATAGAAGTAACATGTTGGTTCATTAAAAATAGAAAATTAATGGCAATCACAACGTTTTCTCCACATTTAGAGCCTGATCAAAGTCCACTGATTCAATGGCCTTTGAGTCAGGTCATTAATGAATACACTATCACACTAAAATGTTTAGATTGGTTCTATCTAGAGTTTGCTTTTGGGAATTTAACACCTTTTGTCGTCAGTTCTGCAAACATACAGATGCACTTAATGGTAAGCACATGGATACTCCCACTGACTTCAGTGGGGATACTCACTTAAATACTTCTGTATACTTTTGCAGGATTAGGGCCATCTACAGGAAAACTGAAAATGCTTGTTTGGGAAAAAGTCAGATTTCCTTGAACAGCCTGTATAGCAGATGATAGAGGCCCACATTGTAGCTCCTATAAATTGCAGATCGCCTTATCTAGCTCTTCCCCAAGCCTAGTGCTCTCTTTCTCTGGAACTGATGACTACTTTTGGTTATCTGCATTTTAGTTAAAAGAAAATACAACAAACATGGGGAAATGTCAGGTTGGCGAGAAGAGATATTGTGGTCAAGAGAATGAGTAAGTCCTGAATTCTATATCTATCACTGAGTCGCAGTGCAAATTTAGGCACATTATTTCCCCCTTGTCCTTCAGTTTCCCCATATCTAAATTGAAATATTACTATTTACTTCTCTCTCAGACTGAGGTGTTCTGTGGATGAATGTGTATGCAATACTTTGAACATACAACTCCCCCATATAAGCAGTATTCTCCTGTGTGTTTATTAAGATTTAGCACTTTGGGTAGCTCTTAGATTGTAAACTCTTTGGGCAGGGACTGCTTTTGTTGTGTTTGTACAGCGCATAGCAAAATGGGATCCTGGTCCAGGATTAGTGCTCTTAGGTCAGGGGTCAGCAACCTTTCAGAAGTGGTGTGCCGAGTCTTCATTTATTCACTCTAATTTAAGGTTTCGCGTGCCAATAATACATTTTAATGTTTTTAGAAGGTCTCTTTCTATAAGTCTATAATAAATAACTAAACTATTGTTGTATGTAACGTAAATAAGGTTTTTAAAATGTTTAAGAAGCTTCATTTAAAATTAAATTAAAATGCAGATTCCCCCAGTCCGGTGGCCAGGACCCGGGTAGTGTGAGTGCCACAGAAAATCAGCTCGCATGCTGCCTTTGGTTGCGTACCCCTGTCTTAGGTGCTACCATAATAAATCATCCATGAAAAGGATGCTGACTGCTAGGACTTCAAGATTTCTCACATTGTCAAGCATTGTGGTTTTCAGTGGCCTCTGATCATTAACAAGTCTCCCCAATGAGGGTTTTTTTGGACCAAGTAGTTTGCATGAAGACACTACTGTGCATAGGTTGTGCCTTAACATCCAGACCAGCCATTCAACATGCTGTGATGTTAGGTACTCCTGTTCTTCTTTTTGTGATGTTAGAGTTTTCAAGGTGGTAAATTAAGAAATGGTATCCACTGTAAATTAAGAAGAAACGCTATCAACTGTAGTTTCCAAGGAGAGGAAAATCCAAGTACTAAGTTCCATTCTGAGTTAAGAGCCTTAGAATTTCACAGAAAGGCAAAGCTTCCTGACTGAGAAAAGAATGAAGGGGGTGAGAGGGCAGGAAGGTCAGTGGAGTTTCACCTGCTAGCGTGGGGTTAACACTTTTATTTTTATGTTTTGGTATGGTGAGTAATTTCAGAGAGCACACCAATATGTCTTCAAACTTTGACCTGGATACTAGATCCCACTCTCCCCTCCTCCCCCCGGTATCCTGGAGTTTCTTGTTTTATCCTTCCAGCTTTGTGGCTTAAAACTGTCAGCATTTCTCAGTATACAATGCTTTTGCTACTAAAGATGCAAACCCTAAACTTAGGTTCCAAAGATCCTCTTGCAATGCAGCTTACTTATCTCAAAACTGCAGGCATTTTAAGTTTGAAGAGCACATTTTTGAAGAGCGCTATTAGCATGTAACTTCTATTTCAATTGGGTGAATTAACACACATCCCTCATCTTAGCTTCTGTATGACCCAAATACTCTATCTTCTTGTGGGTATTTTGATCCAAGTAGGCTATTGTCAATTTCCTCCTCAATTATCACCTATAACATCAGCTGGAATACTCAAAACAGAATATGCACATTGAGTTGCATGGTTCTGTAAAATTATGTAATGCCTATTCTCTCATCAATACACATGTGCAACTCCCATTAATGAAAATGGAAGCTATAGGAGTATATTGAGAGAGATTTCAAACACACCTTTCTTTCCTGTTACACCGTTCCTTCCACATATGCCAAAAGTCTAATACACTTCCCAAATATGGAAAATTAACCTCAAGTTAGTAGTTTTATACAATTTACAGCTTTTGTAAAATTAATTCCCTGTATTAACTCATAGCTTGCAGTGGACAAGGTCCTTTTATTCCAATGGAGGCAGTACTGAATCTGCAATAAGGTCCCTGGATTCTGTAGCAGCATCATTAAAGATTGAGGTATTTAATCAATTAATTCTGAAAATACAAAATGCAATCAGTACAACAGCCCCTGGGTTATTTATATATTCTAAGCTATTCCCACATTTCCAGTTTCCATTGCATCAGAGAAGTAATGTTGCGAGGAGTAGCAATTTTGGTGGCTGGGAGATGACTGGAGACAGTTTGGGATTGTGGGATAAACAGAGTAGCTGACAACAAAAATAATCAGAAATGAAATAGTTTATGTTGACATTTACGGTGTTGCAGAGTAAATCACCTATTGCGATGCAAGGGACAGATCACACCACTCGCTAGGGATGTAAAATGTTAACCGGTTAAATATCAGTCTGATCGGTAAGGTATTCCTTAACATTTAAACTCCAGCTGCGGGACTCCTCTGCTGTCCCACCCCCGGGGTGCCAGCTGCCAGCCCCTCCGATCCCAGCTGCCCCCTCTTCCCCTCACACCACTGGTCCCGGTTGCCGGCCCTGCGCCCATGATTCTGCACAAGGCGGCAGTAAAACTAGGGTTACCATACGTCCGGTTTTTCCCGGACATGTCTGGCTTTTCAGCAATCAAACCCCCGTCTGGGGGGAATTGCCAAAAAGCCGAACATGTCTGGGAAAGTGCTGGCCGGGCAATTCCCCTCCCGGGCTCCGGCGGCGCAGGGTCCGGAGGCATGGGGGCTGCCCGAAGCCGGTAGCGCTCGGGCAGCTCGGCTCTTAAACAGAGCCGAAGAGTCAGGGGAGGAGCAGAGCCTCCGGCCGCGGCGGCTCTGCTCCTCCCCG